>NC_035448.2:204375450-204490450 GCF_002127325.2 Helianthus annuus | reverse complement strand
CTTATCAGAGTCCATCCTAAGTTAGAGGAAACCCTAATGGTAAACTATAAATAGAGGTAAACATCAAAGGTACGATTCATTCTGCTCTCGTTTACTCTCTCTCTCTCTCTCTCTCTCTACACATATTCTTTTACTCCCAAAACAGAGACTTATTCTCATGCCGGAGGGTGGTTACAGGAATAACCTCATTCCTGTAACGAGTCCTAATGGTGTTCTGTTTTGCAGTCAGCTGTTCGGGTCGCCAAAGAGTTGAAGTCCTAGCCGGAGCTTACTGTTAAGGTCAGTGTTTCTTCATTGGCGCCATCCGTGGGACCCTTCGGTAACAACAGCAAACTTAAACCCAATGGCAAGCGATCAGAACACGGCAACAACACCTAATCAATCAGTGATAACCAGCAACCCGTTGCTGGCAAGAGTTTTGTGGTCACTACCATGACTGTCTCACCCGTCATAACTAGGTCTCTAGACCAGGAGTTTGAAGCAGAGGCACCACCACCGGGGTTTGCAAGCATCTCAGTCGCCCCCTCCGGGACGACAGTTGTAGACCCTCTCTCATACACCTCCTGGCAGCTACGACCAGTGATACCAACCACAACAACCACCTTTGTCTCCACCCCAGCATCGACAACAAGTGCACAGACTATACGTCATAGCACTATGCCCGTTATTACATCCGTGGGTCCAAGTATCACTACACAGTAGATGAGTATGGCTCAATACTATCAGTCGCCGGCCACATACGCCATGCCGCCACTGTACTCAGCGGCACTTATAGCAGCATTGTCCACGCCACCCCATCAGCCAATGATCATGCCTGCTGGAGTTATGAATGCTCCAGTCACACCTGGGAATCAAGCTTATTTTCAAGGATACTACTATGCTCCTCCTTACGGGTACCTACCTCCGTACAACAACCAGATGTATTCACCGCAAATGACAGCACAGATTTATGCTCAGCAACCGCCATACGCACCCTACATGCCACCCTGGTGGTCTTTCTCAACGTCACAACCGACCTATAGTCAATCCCCTCCTACAGCGGAGCCTGTTTACAACAGGGGAAATGCCTCAAGACCACGTTTTTCTTCAAACGGGGGACCTGGCTCCACACTCAATATCACCACAGCCCAACCCCCTATCACCCATGGAACAAGCCAGGGCGAGGCAATTCAACCGATACATCCCATTAATGTGGAAGAAGTGGAAGAAGATGACCTCACCAGGCCTTACAAGCCTACAGACGCTACTTTCAGGTCCAAGTTTACAAGGAGAATTGCCGAGGCTCCAATTAAGGAAAAACCCAAGATGCCTCAGACAGTGAGCAAATATGATGGTTTAAGCGACCCTGATGACCATCTCAATCTGTTCAAGAGCGCCGGAGAGGTAGCCTGTTGGCCCATGCCTCTGTGGTGCAAGATGTTTGTCTAAACGCTGGTAGGGGCAGCACGAATGTGGTGGGATAGCCTACCTATTGGTGAAATCGATAGTTTCGAAGACTTAGAGTCCAAATTCATGTTACAATTCAGTCAACAGAGATAACACACAAAGGATCGAAACGAACTCCTTCACATTCTTCGGCGAGACATTGAAATAGTGGAGAGTTTTATCGTTAGATTTAACAAAGAAAGCTTGGCGATCCCAGGTATCATAAACGATCTGGCTTGCGTTGCTTTCCTACAAGGAGTAAACGATGATGAGTTATTAAGGACACTCTATGGAAGGATGGCGTGCCCTCAACCATAAATGAAATCCTGAGGATAGCCAAAGTGTATATCACACAAGAAAAAACTGTAGCAGCCAGTCACGCGGCTAACAGAAAAAAGGAAGCACAAAAAAGCTAAGACGATAGAGAGCAGCGGAACTCTAAGGGCAAAGGCAGAGGAGACATGTTCCAGAAAAATGACAGGTCAGACTCGCAATATGACAGATCCAGGAACTGGTATTTAAGAAACGAATCCTCCTCCAAGTCGAGGTCTGTTTACCCTAACTTAAGTAAAACGCCGGCAGAAATCCTGGCTTCTGAGAACCTGAAATTCAACCCTCCAAAGCCATTGAAAGATGCCCCCAACAAAGACACTAGCAAGTACTGTGAATATCACAAGGGCAACGGCCATGATACCAACGATTGCTATCAGTTGAAGAAGCAAATAGAATATTTTGTATAGGCGGGTAAGTTGGCTCACCTGGTTCGAGACATAAAGCAGGGCCCGTCCCCTAACAAAGAAGACGCTAACAAAGGGGGCGGGCAAGAGACAGCGGGAGCTGAACATGGTTTACGCCGATAAGGGAAAGGGAGCAAAGCGGAGTTTCTCCACGCTCGAGCCCTGGATGCTGGCAACCATAACGATCGAACCACGCGTTGAGGATCAGCATCTCACCACAGACCCCCTCATCATATCCGCCGCTGTAGACGACTACAACATGCCAAGAATCCTGGTAGACACTGGAAGCTCTGAAGATATAATCTACGAACACTGTTTCAATAGAATGCAACCGGAAGACAAAAAGCTTCTCAAATCGGTACACGCTCCTATTAAAGGGTTCACTGGAGAGAAGGTTGATCCAATTGGCCAAATAACTTTTCCAGTAACATTCGGACATGCTCCTCGCGAAAGAACCATACTCCTCACAATGTAATAATTGGAAGGTCTACCCTGGGAAAACTGGACGCGGTAGTCTCTACGGCGCGTGGGTTCATGAAGTTCCCCACCCCATGGGGGATTGCAACGGTGTACCGGGATAAGTTAGGGAAAGTTTTGGATACTAAGAGATGCCGTTAAGGAACTACCGGTGCCATCGGCCCAGAAAGGTGGGTTTTGAGCACACGCCATCCTGAGCAGACAGTTACAATAGGAGACAGTCTCTCTTCTGAAGTTAAAAACAATTTGAAGCAATTGCTAAGGAGGAACGTTGATATCTTCGCCTTTGAACACTCTAACATGACCGGGATACCCCGAGATAAGGCAGAGCACAAGTTAGCCATGCTCCCAGGCATTAAGCCAGTCGCCCAGGGAAAACGTAGCATGGCCCCTGATCGAAAAGCAGCAGTAATAAAAGAAGTACGAAAGCTGGTCGAAGCTGGAATCCTCAGGGAAACTAAATATCATACATGGGTATCAAATCCCGTGATGGTTAAAAAACCAGATGGCACATGGCGGATGTGTATCGACTTCAAAGATTTGAACAAGGCTTGTCCTAAAGATGCTTATCCGCTGCCCGAGATGGATTTCAAAGTCGACTCTTGGGTCCCTTATAGGTACAAGTGTTTCTTAGACGCCTATAAAGGTTACCACCAGATCAAAATGTCAAGAGAAGACAAAGAAAAAACGGCGTTTCACACCGATATAGGCATCTTCTGCTACACCAAAATGCCTTTTGGTCTACGAAATGCCGGGGCCACTTATTAACGTCTCATGGACAAGGCTTTTGAGAAGCAAATAGGCAGAAACTTGGAGGTGTATGTCGATGACTTAGTGATCAAGAGCAGAGAGGAGAAACAAATGCTCGAAGACATCGAAGAAACCTTCCAAAAGCTGAGAGAATACAACATCAAGCTCAAACCCAAGAAGTGTTCATTCAGGGTAGAAGAAGGCAAGTTTTTGGGAGTAGTGGTCACCCGAGACGGTTTCAAAGCTAACCCGGAAAAGATAGCCGCTATAACGCGAATGCCTTCCCCCAGGACTTTAAAAGACGCACAAGCACTGAATGGGCGTTTAGTGGCCATAAACAGATTCTTGGCGAGACACACCGAGAGATCTTTGTCGTTTATAAAAACGTTGAAGGACTGCCTTAACAAGAAAAACTTCAAATGGACCAGCGAAGCAGAAGAAGGCTTGCAAGACATGAAGCGGTTCATTGAAAAACTACCTATGTTCACAGCGCCATACTCAGAAGAACTCTTAAAGATGTACCTGGCGGCAGCTCACAACGCTGTAAGCGCTGTGCTTATGGTAGAAAGGGATGGCAAACAGACACCCATATATTACATCAGCCGAGTACTGGCGGGACCTGAAACGCAGTATCCAACACTCGAAAAACTGGTACTTGCCTTTGTCCACGCTACCCGGCATCTCCGAAGATACTTTCAAGGGCACCGTGTACAAGTCTTAACGAATTATCCCCTACAGCAAATCTTACACCAACAAGAAATATCTGGAAGATTAGCCAAATGTGCGATTGAGTTGGGAACCCTAGACATTGAATATAAAAAACGAACAACAATCAAGGGGCAAGTGATTGCCAATTTCTTAGCTGAGATTCCTGATGGGGAAGTGATACAAGACCCCGTGGTCAAAGACAAACCCGAGTCTAGCACAGCCAGGCAAACCTGGAAGTTATACACTGACGGATCTTCCAGTGGAAAAGGCTCCGGGGCAGGCCTCATGCTGATAAGCCCAGATGAAACAAGATTGATGTACGCCATGCGGTTTGACTTCGAATGCTCCAACAACAAAGCAGAGTATGAAGCGCTGCTAGCGGGCTTGAGAATGGCCTAGTCTACGGGAGCAACAAGGGTCGATGCCTACGTTGACTCTCTCTTAGTCAATAACCAGGTGAACGAGACCTATGAAGCCAAGGATGAGACGATGGCAAAATACATGGCTAAGACCAAGGAACTCATAGCTTCTTCAGACAGCGTCACACTAAATCATGTCCATCGGGCATGGAAAAGGAAGTAAAGGTGGAAACGCTACAAGCACCTTCCATTGAACCCCGGGAAGTGTCCGCCATCACAGCAGAAGAGCCCTGCTGGTACACTCCAATTCTAAAGTTCCTCACAAAGGGAGAATTACCCTCCGCCGGAGGTGAAGCCCAGAAGATACAAACCAAGGCATTGCAATATGAGGTGAACAATGGCGTCCTATATAGGAAGTCATATTTGGGACCACTATTGCGGTGTGTATCCCCAGCGGAAGCAAAGTACTTGAACCAGGAAATACATGCTGGCATATGCGGCATCCACATCGGACCCCAGGCAGACATAGCTAAAATTCAAAATGTCGGGTACTATTGCCCTAGAATGCACGAAGACGCGGTAGATGAACTCAGAAAATGCCGCAGTTGTCAAAAGTTTGCTCGTCAAACACTTCGCCCTAAAAACAACTTAATTTATGTTACGGCGGCCTGGCCTTTTCAAAAATGGGCAGTTGATATCGTGGGACCGTTCCCGCTGGCCCCTGGGAAACTAAAGTACTTAATCGTGGCGATTGATTATTTCACCAAGTGGGTCGAAGCAAAGCCCTTGGCCAAGATAACTGCTGAAAACAACAAGAAATTCCTATGGGAACACATAGTGTGCCGATTTGATTACCGTTATACCTTGTGAGCGATAACGGAACACAATTCACAGATAGAGTCTTGCAAGATTGGTGTGTGGAGCTTCAGATTCAACAAATCTTTACATCGGTTGCACATCCCCAAGGAAATGGTCAAGTGGAGTGGGAAAATAGGAGTCTGCTTGATGGGATCAAAAGAAGGTTAGGATATGAAGGGAGCTCTTGGTTAGAAGAATTGCCAAATGTCCTTTGGGCACATCGAACCATGCCCAAGACAAGCAACAATGAAACCCCCCTTCAGCCTAACCTACGCGCAGAAGCAATGATACTCGCGGAAGTTGGATTACCATCGCTAAGGCGCCTTACTACTAATGATGATAATGACAGATTCCTGCGGGAAGGCCTGGACCTCCTGGAAGAACGGCGTGAGGCAGCCGCCATCAGCGAGGCAAAATACAAGAAAACTTTAGAGAAGTACTACAACCAATGCGTGGCTCAGCAAACTTTCAAGGAAGGCGAGTATGTCATGCGGGACAACGAGGCCAGTAGAGCAGAACCCTCAGACAAACTGGGACCCAACTGGGAAGGTCCCTATATCGTCCAAGAAGATTTAGGCAAAGGGACTTACCGCCTATCCAGGCTCGATGGCACAGTGGTTCCACGTAGCTGGAACGCCGCTCAGTTGAAGAAATGTTACATGTAGACTCCCACCCCTAACGACGGGATTGATTGTTCTCTTTTTTTTAAGCAAGTGTAATTCATCATTGACGATGTCTCTTTTTATTTTAAGTCATTGAGTTAATAAAAGTTACTAAAAATAGTCGTTGTAAGTCAATCTATAGCGACGCCTGTATAGCGACGAAAATTGCACCCTGTACGACGGATCAATAGCAACGACCCTGTTGCGACTAATTTCGGTCGCAATAGGTTACAGAGACCGAATTTCGTCGCGAAAAGTCTTTTTTGGGTCGTCGCTAAAGGCCCGATTTCTTGTAGTGGTTTGGTATGAATAAATTGTTTGTATTGATTTTACTAGGATGAATCATGTAGATTTATTCTGCAGTCATGTCCAATAATGTGATATAAAATGGTAAACAAAATAAATATAACCGTAAATCAAGTCCTTCATATCTTAAAATATATATAGGGGATGGTTCAAATGAAAACCACTTTTAACGCGAAAACTCGAAAACTAACTAAAAAAAGCCTAAAAAACACACAAAAAAATTTTTTTTTTTTTTTTCAATTTTTTTAATAAAAATCGCTAGTTTTTATATATAAAAAAAAACTTTTTTTCAAAAAAAAAAAAAAAAAAAAAAATTTGTGTAGTGCACATGTGTAATAATACACATGTGTAGTACACAGACACATGTGCAGTATTACACATGTGCACTACACAAAAAAATTTTTTTTTTTTTTTTTTTTTGAAATTTTTTTTTTTTTAATAAAAAAACCTGCGAAAATTTGATTGAAAAAAAAAATTTTTTAAAAAAAAATTTTTTGCATGTTTTTTTGGCTTTTTTTAATTAGTTTTCGAGTTTTCGCGTTAACTAGTGGTTTTCATTTGAACCTTCCCCAATATATATATGTATATATCAAGTCCTTCATATCTCTATTTATACGCACCCCTTCTGTCAATCTTTCTACTATAATTACCACCATAATGTAACTGCATACACATCTCATTTGCACACACATATTAACAAATGTTGTAAACTTAATTCTAACGAGCACTTCTGTAGTTACATTCATGGATAGAATTGCAAAGCATCCAGCAAACTACGTCCCACTTACTCCACTCACTTTCATCAAGAGGGCCATTAAGATTTATTCAAACCGTACCTCCGTCATAGACGGTGGTGTCCAGTTCACATGGAGCGAGACTTATCGAAGATGCTGTCGTCTTGCCTACTCTCTCCGATCACTTAATGTTGTCAAGAATGATGTTGTAAGTTTCTACTATTTGAAACTTGCTTACTATTCTATGACATTTTCCCTAAAAAAAAGAACTTAAACTATATTGTATTATTTTCTGTGTATTAAATAATTAATTTACTAGGTATCGGTACTCGCACCCAATGTACCGGCATTGTATGAGATGCACTTCGCAGTGCCAATGGCAGGAGCTGTCCTTAATCCGATTAACACAAGGCTAGACGCTAAAACCATAGTCACCATCCTCCGTCATTCTGAAGCCAAGGTCTTCTTCGTTGACTATGAGTACATTCCCATAGCTTCCGAGGCACTACAGATGCTGGTGAAAGGATCCGAAGACAGCTCTTCGGATCACCACCAGCACCAGATACCCTTGGTCATTGTGATCGATGACATCAACAAGCCCACAAGTGTCCAGTTCGGAGACTTGGAGTACGAACAACTTATTCACCAGGGCGACCCAGAATATCTAGGTGAAGATCTAGAGGACGAGTGGGACGCTATCTCACTGAACTACACATCTGGAACCACCTCTAACCCTAAGGGTGTGGTCTGCAGCCACCGCGGTGCGTTTCTGAGCACGCTGAGCATGATTCAAGGGTGGGAACTTAGTAACGAGGCGGTGTACCTATGGTCACTACCGATGTTCCACTGCAATGGGTGGACATTCACTTGGGGCGTTGCGGCTAGAGGCGGGACAAACGTGTGCATACGTAACGTAACCGCTAGTGAAATGTACAAAAGTATTTCTAACCACAAGGTGACTCACATGTGTTGTGCCCCTATTGTCCTTAACATCCTGTTAGAGGCCCAACATTATGAGCGCTGTGACATGACCTCTAAGGTAAACATACTCATTGGGGGATCGCCTCCCCCGGTCCCCGTGTTGGAGAAGATGGAGGACCTTGGATTTCACATAACACATGCCTATGGCCTTAATGAGGCCACCGGGCCTGCACTTGTGTGCGAGTGGCAATCAAAATGGAATCTACTACCCAAAGATCAACAGGCCCGACTGAAGGCCCGTCAAGGTGTAAGTATACTAACGCTTTCTGATATCGATGTAAAGAACACAAAAACAATGGAGGGTGTCCCGCATGATGGAAAGACGATGGGAGAGATCGTACTTCGAGGAAGTAGTCTCATGAAAGGTATTAGACTATCTCCAATGCAAAGACGCCCTTAGGCGCCCTTAGCTGCCTAATCAGCTGTCACATCATATCATTAAAAATCCTTACAAATCCTTAAAAACCACCAATTTTATCTCCAATCATACAAACATTCTTACATATCCTTACATTTTCCACATCATCACCCATTTTCTATTTAAGTTTACCCATGTAGATGGATTTTTGCTTCATTGAATAAATAAAGTTGAAAAAGAAAATCAAAAACTAAAAGAAAGGGCACAATAACCAAAGTTTTGGATGCCCTCACCATGGGGCATTATATGACATGTGGCATCCTAGTCACACTTGGGCATTATAACAAAAGTGGTGTAGTGGGCATAATGCCCTACAATGCCCTACCAATCATTAAACAAAAAAAAAAAAACTATTTTCTCATTGGCTAGTCAAACCCATTCAAACCTTCCACAATTCATTTAGGCGTTTTCATTAAAACGCCAAACCCATTTTTCTTTGCCCTATAATGCCCTATAATGCCCTATGTAATGGAGAAGGGGGCGTTTTTTTTGCCCTATAATGTCCTATAATGCCCCACTACACATGGTCTTAGATGGATTTATCTCTCTATGTATTTACCTCCGATGCATTTGAATTAATGGATGAAAGCCACATCATCATGGACATACTTTTTTACATTGCATTGGAGAGAGTCTTAGAGATATATTTGCATATGATTGCGTTATTATAGTAATAATTTTTATAATTAACTGGTTGTAATCTTTCTACATAAAGGATACTTAAAAGCTGAAAACATGACTGAAAAGGCTTTTCAAAACGGATGGCTATTAACCGGGGATGTGGGAGTCATCCATCCAGACGGATACGTGGAAATCAAAGACAGATCTAAAGACGTGATCATCTCTGGTGGCGAAAACATCAGTAGTGTGGAACTAGAGTCGGTTCTATACAAACACCCCGCGATACTAGAAGCTGCAGTGGTGGCGATGCCTCATACGCGGTGGGGAGAAAGCCCTTGTGCTTTTGTTGTCTTGAAACAGACAGGAGACGTAAATGAAACCGAAATCTTGGCATATTGTACGAAAAACATGCCAAAGTTTATGGTTCCAAAAAAGGTGGAGTTTGTGACAAAACTACCAAAGACAGGAACCGGTAAAGTACTTAAAGAGGAGCTTAGAAAAGTGGCAAAAACTCTTGGATTGTCAACAAACACAACCACAAACAGCAAGGTTCGTGCGATGTCTAGACTTTGAATCCAATATTTTCCCACTTTTAGTTTCATGTCAACTTCAAAAAACAACAGATGTATAGGACATTTGTAGATGTTTCGGAAGAATAACTTAATCAGTTAATCCAACATGTATCACATGTGCTTAATCAGTTAATACGGAAATTTACCATGATGGAAAACTTAAGTGTTATTCTATTTGTTCTAAAAGTGTCATGTTTTATTTAAATGCCAATTAATAAATTGAAAATGCTCACCGTTTGGTTTAAAATCATGAAACCATTCAAACCGATCATCGGTTTGATTTCATTTCCGGTCTTTATTTCTGAACTTTCGGTTAGTCGGTTCTAAAATTTCAAGCCGTAGCAAACAGCTTGGTTTGCAATTTATACCAAAAACGGTCGTATGACACTGTGCTAGAACGTAAAACTTTACTATAGAAAGTAAAACTTTGTTGTATGTATTTTTTTAAGTATTTCATATTAAATATTTAATTTTTATATTAGGCTTTTATAAAATTATAAGTAGGTTAACTCTAGTTAAATTAATGTAAAGTGGGCTAAGTTCAATCTTCCGTTCTCAACAATCGTGTGTGGTGCTCAAATTCTAACCCCAATTGATTAGTTGAGTAAGACAGTAAGTGGGCTAAGCCCAATATCTACATGCCAACAACCATAGTACCAGTAATCCAACACACCAGTTATGTTTATGTTTTCATTTATGTTCTGCACTAGTTTTTTTACCCATTGTGGATTGCGTCAGAGTTGAAACTTAAAATAGTTGTACTGTCAAATATTTGACTCCGACTTGTTTTTAATAAAATTTATGTTAAAACGTAAACCAACTGAGAATGCACATAAAAAATAAACACGAAAACATATTATATTTGACTGACTCATTACCGAGAAAAATTTACATTAAAACGTCAACCAACTTGGATTTATACCAAAACATACGTATTAAGCACTTAACAAATATTGTTTTTTTTAAGTTAAAGAATAGTACCACGCACTGCATCAGCGTCGAAACGTAAAGCAACTCAAATTTATATCTAGTGAAATCGTATTATAGTTGACCCGACTCATTTATGAACAAAAATTTATAACAAAACGTTGATCAACTGAAAACGTACAAAAAATAAGCACGAACATGTAAATAAAAATAAGCATGTAAAACTCGAGGAGGTTAAAATGACATTTTACAAAATGTTTAGACAGTTGAGAGAGTGTAAGTGATAATGCTAAAAGTTGAGAGGTTTAGATAAAAAAAAATGCACGAAAACCCAAAAGAGAGAGAGAGAGAGAGAGAAAGAGAAAGAGAGAGAGAAGTGTAGATGATTTCGCTACAATGCTAAACCGAATGTTATATATGTAGTATATGTTGTGTGTAGTGTGAAAATATGCACACTTGTATATCAAAAGCATCCTAAAACTCATTAGATATTTGATTTGGGGCAAAACCTTTTGCAAGTTTACTAAAGTATGTAAACAAAAAATAGATAAATGTAATTAACGACTATTTTCGCGCATTGTGTTGATGAAATGCCGGATGTTATGAAAGTATTTAGTTGTATACAATAATTGCGTAAATCGGCTGGCAAAAACATAATAAAACTTCCGTATGGTGCACATGAAACCAAACATGGAATTCCATGAATACTAGATAGGATTGATTGTACACATATGCTTGCGTTGAACAACATGAAGAAGTCAATACCAGGTAATCATAGGTACCCGACAATTAAGCTCAAAGTAGTAGCCTCACAAGATTTAAGGTTTTGATATGCATTCTTTGATGTCACCGGTTCCAATAACAACATCAATGTACTCAATCAATCATCATTATTCAACAAGGTTGTACATGGATCCTTACCCAAATATCAATTAAGATAAACTATATACAATACAAGCAAATGTGTTATATTGGTGAGAGAATATACCCTAATTGGACAACTAATTTGAAAACATTTGCTTAACCACATGACGATATATCCCAATTCAGTAACTATTTTTATTTTTTCATTTTTTTAATAATAAACTATTCGTTTATTTACAACTTTTACATTTTTGTTTAATTGTGTATTTTATATCAGCTTTTAGAGTGGCGGATCTAGGATTCCAACCAAGCGGGAACGTTTTATAAATAGGCGGTAACGAAATCGAAAAAACGTCAAATTTTTCCAAAATTTAAACTAAAAACGTCAAAAATTTTCCGACCAAGCGGTAGCGAAGGCTACCCCTTGATACAAGGTGCATCCGCCCCTGAGCTTTTACTTATACAAATTAATTAATTCATCTAAAAAAGTATAGGGATGGGAGAAATGAGAAAGATAGGTACACTTAGGAAAACGATGGAAACAATTGATGTTGCGTTGTTGATAATGAAAAAGCTCTTAGAGATGGGATGAATGGCAAAACAAATTTCATCTATCCTATGTCACTAGCTATTCTGAACCTTAAACATCAACCCGAAATACGACACAAACACGAACACAATATGGTTTTAAGTGTGTCTGACATGAAACGATACAAATAAATATACGGTTTGGGTATATGGTAACAAAAATCCTTTATCATGATTACTAGACATGATTTACGGGTAAATAGTAACAACCGATAAAGAAGGAGAAAAAGATTACAAAAGAATGGTAAAAAAGTAATAGTAAAAAAATGAAAAATGAAAAAAACAAACAAACATTGCCATGTCTTGTTCTCTTAGAAACTCGCATACATGAGTGAGGGTTAAGTCTAATTGGTAAACTCATTTAAAGTGTTGCTCCTTTTGAATTCAAGAGATCAATCGTCGTCAAAGACTCATATCTTATGTAATTTAACTTAGGGTGTAAGGGGCACTCCCCTAAGAGGGGAGTCCCCTCTCTTACGCCCAACCAATCATCGTGTGCCACGTCAACTCCTCTCTTAAACTCCCCTAACACCCTAAATTGATGGCGGCACTCCCCTCTTAGGTGACTTGGTTTTTTAATTTTTTGTTTTGTTTTTTTATTTGTTGAAAATATGCATGTTTATAAAAAAATATTAATAAAAATTAAATAAAAATTAACAAAAGACATTTCAAAGTAGAAAATAAAAATAAAAATTAAATTCAAACTAGAAAATAAAAGTTACATTCAAACTAGAAAATAAAAATTACATTAAAACTAGAAAATAAAAATTTTAGAAATCGCATGGCCACCCGTACTTGTTAGCGATTTCGCGCTTTCGGGCGAGGATGAACGGCAACATATTTGGCGGAGCATCGTCGTGCGGCTTGAGGAATGTTTTCATATCTCGATCGTAATTGTAGTTTTTCATCGTCTCGCATTGTTCCGATATGAGCTCGCGAGCCTCTGACTCTCTTTTCTTCCTCAATTCGATCGCCTCCAATTCCATCGCTTGCTTCGCTTCTTTCATGGCGGTGTACTCTTGAATTGTGCCACCAACTCGGCCGAGCTTCCCTCGGACGATGTCGCTTGACGCTTGTCTCGCCGCTGTGGTCTTTGTGGCGAGGGGTCTTCGTTCATATCCGGTATCGAAGGGTCCACGTCAACGGGCTTTCTTTTATGTGCCGAACCTTCACCTTCCTCACCCAACAATGGGACTTGGGCCCATTTGTCGTGTTTTCGAACGACCTCCCACGCCTCGACATGTTGAAAACCGTTCGGAAATCTCTCTTTAAATTCTGTTAACGCGACTTTCATCACGTCGAGATCCTTACATTCGCTTCCTCGTGTGCGATCCTACATATTATAAAAATAATAAGTGTTAAAAATATGAACTTAGTAAATAAAATTAAAAAATATACAATGTTAAAAAAAATAAAAATTTTACCGCTTGTTGGTATAGGCCGTTGAAAAAATTTATTTTCGCTTTCATCGGGTTCCATTTAGACCGTACTTGATGCACGGTCTGGTTACTTCGGCCGACGGTGGCGTTAAAATGCTCTAAAATTTTACGCCAAAAACTATCGCGGTTTTGTTGATTGCCCTTCTTTTTGTTGGTAGAGCAATGTACCCACGCCTTCGCCAACGCCTCTTCTTGGACCTTTGTCCATTTTTCGCTCACCGTTTTTCCCTTTTTATCCCGAGCGTCATCTTCTCCGTTGTCCGCGTCTTCATCCACGTTATATTCGTCATCCTCGTTCTCGTCCTCGTCGCCCAAATTTTGAGTTTCGGGCACTACCTCATCGTCCTCGTCGTCGAAAATAGGTAGAGGACGTGATTTCCTCGTGATGGAACTTGTGGGGCACGAAAAGCATATGGGTCGAAGGCGGGGGATTGAGGAGGAGCGTCCATTGATAACAAATTTTGAAAATAGCCGAAATTAGCTTGAAGGTTGGGTGGTTGGGTGTTGTAAAAGGAGGGGTGTGAAGGTTGTTGGAAAAAAACGGGGATTGTGAAGTGTATCCGAAAGGGGGTTGTGGTTGTGCACTTGCACCGCTCAAACCACCACGAGACGGTTGCGAGCCCCGTCCCTTAGTTTTTTTCTTGGCCTCGCGAGGTTGGTTCTCTATTGCTCGATTTGAAGTGGGTGTGGTTTGAGAGTATAAAAAATAAGTGAAGTGGGTGTGGTTGGAGAGTATAAAAAATGTGTGAAATTGTTGTTGTTTGAGTATAAAAATTGAGTGAATGGTGTGGTTATTTATATATGTTTTAAAAAGTGATTTTTTTTTTAAAAGTCGACCGTTGCACACTTGACCGTTCCTCAAAAATCGTGCATTTCAAGCGGTGAATACACACCGAGCCCATTCCCCGAATCGGGTCCCCGCGTTGATGGCGGCGGTGTTCCCGATCGGGGTTATGGGTCACCGAAACCATCCCCGTGTGTGCCCCGTGTGTGCCCCGTGTGTGCCCCGTGCACCCTTGTTAAAAAAATAATAAAAAAAACCTCCCATACATGCATAGACATGTGTCACCATGCATTTCAAGGTAAGGGCCTAAATAAGTGTCAATCACATGTATGGTTGCCGACGCAAATTTATTTAATCTACATAAAAATAGGATTCAAAATTTTATTTTTTTAACAACGTATAGTAAGGATGTTACTAACCGGTTAGTAGTTAGTATTGAAATCCTCCTTTATCTGAATTTGAACTTAAAACCTTTAAAAGAAGTAAAGCTTCCTATCTCTATCTTAACCACTAAACCAAAAGATTATTGATAGGAGTCAAAATTTTCTAGTTGGAGAAAGACTTGTTCCTTTTCGTGGCAAAGAGATTATTGGTAGGAGTCATTTTTCTTTTTTCAAAAGTGTGAATTATTCGTGAATGTTGAGAGGTCTAGTATACGTTGTCTTAACCGGGTTCGCGTTAGAGAGACCCCTCGCACAATAAATCCCCAATTTAAACCCCTCAATGAGAAACCCTACCATTCAGACTCGAATTTGAGACCTAGAGAGAAAAACTCACCCGGAACCATAATAGGTGGAACTTAAACAATCGTGGCCGCCACTAGAGCACTAGTGAAAGGTGAGTCAAAATTTATTGGTTGGAGAAAAACTTGTTTCTTTTTGTGTAAATATAACGTCGGTGCGTATATCGTCGCTGGTTGCTCACCACCACAGAACATCATCTCCCGCTCATGCACTCATGTATTGTGCCTTTCTCATGAAGAACACCACCAACACCCACTTCGCCACCACCACCGAGCTAGACAGGGTGATGGGTTTTGACCGGAAAAGTGACGATGGTGGTGGTGTTCTGGAAAGCTTTACTGTGAATTTGAGAAGTAATCCAGAGGTTTTGAAGGAGAGAGAGTAACAGACTAACAGGCTTTACCCTTTCTCTCTGGCTTTGGGTGACGCGTGTCTAGCTTCACTGATGAGGCCATGACCGCCCACATAAGCCAATCAAATTTAAGAAACACCCAATGAATGAAAAGCAACAACCATAATTTTTTATAATTTTTGTGCAAAACTTGCTATCTTTTCACCACTGGTCCACATACACATGCCCATTCTATACAATCTTGATATAATTGGTCCATCTATCCTTTCACCTAATTAATTCATCAACTTTCAAACAAAAATTATATAAAACATTAATTTTTTTTTAAACCGCAAATTTGGATCACTGACATTTATTGCAAGATGTGTTTCACATTAGTGTTTATATATATATATATATATATATATATATAGGGTAATGTTAGACAAAAACCCTAAAATTTTTAGAAAACTCTGGAAACCCAAATCTCCCCCCATTTTTACCTAACCTCCCGACATTTTTTTTTTGAAAAAAAATTACACATGTAATATACATGTTTTAGAGTGTTTTGGGCCAAAAAAAACAAAAAAGCGCCGAAGGGATTTTTTTTTAAAAAATAAACAAAATTCAGTGCCTAACATGTGTTAGACAAAAATGCTGAAAGTTGCTGAAATTTTTTTTTTTTAAATTATCCCTTCGGCGCTTTTTTGATTTTTTGGCCCAAAACTCTTAAAAACATGTATATTACATGTGTTATTTTTTTCAAAAAAAAAATGTCGCGAGGTTGGGTTTTCTAGGGTTTTTTATATAGATAGGGTTTTCTATCTAGCCCTACCCTATATATATATATATATATGGACTCAGTTATGTCATTCATGTGTCGTTTTTCATTGTTTCGTTCTGTTTTCACGGTTTTGCTGGCATGAATAGTGTAACCATGGATAGTGCACGCAACACTTTCTACCAACACTTTTAGGACATTGTTTAATTGGTTTCGCGACACGACGAAAACCAACATATGTTTTAGCATTGTTTCCTTGTCCTAACACTGTTATCTAATATATGGCAAAATTATGTAATTAAATTACGCTAAATGCATGAGATTATGTAATAAACATAGTGATTAGATTGTACAAATTCACCGGTTATTTGTCATTTGTCACAAGAACGGGTTGTAATCCCTTATAAACAAACTACTATTAAAACTTTAAACCGGCCTTGCGGGACTGTATTCCTGCTGACTCATACCAATATGGCTGAGGGTAGCGTTGCCTCCAAAAGAGGGACATGCCTTATTTTGCATTAATAACTTAATTATCTTTCAGCGAAATCCGACCTTGCAGAACTGTATCCCTGCTTGCTCAGACCAATATGGCCAAGTGTAGCGTTGCCTCCAAAAGATGGACATGCCACTATAACTAAGATAATCTCTTAAAAAACCCAAAGTGCGGAAATCATCAAAGGATACATAAAAGATGAGTCAGAACCAAGTGATTCTTTCTTATTATTTGTTTCTTTCAATTAATTTATTTTATTTAATCATTTTACATGTTTAAAAACTTTTTTTCTTAAAATTTGGGTCGATTAGACGTTGATGATAAACCGGTATTAAAAGTTGTTGTGTCCTTGGACGACCTCGGTATCTTACCATCACTACACTACGCCAACGATGGGTGCACTTGCCCTAACGTGTTGTAGAGAGTGATAGTTCATATCGTGTTTTTATAAATATAAAGCTTGATTAAAGAGTAAAATGGTACTAAAAATACATTAAAAATCCATGCACGCTCCGACACGTCACCGTTATGTCATAACATATTTCATAAAGTTATAAGATCAGTTTCAAAGTCAGATTATATGTCTTGTAGGTTTTAAAACCATTTTTAGGCCACAACGACATTTTTTACATTTTAAAAGGATATAATGTTGACTTGATGCGGGTTGGTGTGTAGATGGATTTAAGTATATTTTAAGCCTTTTTTACACGTTAGTCAAGTTTTAAATTTATAAAACACGATATTTTACTAACACCAAACACACATATGGGCAAAGGCACCCATCGTGAGCGTAGTATAGTGTTGGCAAGATACCGAGGTCGTCTAAGGACACAAGAGCTTTTAGTACCGGTTTATCCTCAACGTCTAATCAAATCAAAAGTTAGAAAAAGGTTTTTAAACTAGAAAAATAAAACTAACTAAAATGCTGAAAAATAAAATAAAAGTAAAAACAGATAGACAAGATGAATCACTTGGCTGCGACTCATGTATAGTGTAACCATTGATTATTTCCGCACTTTTGCACTGTTTAAGAGATTATCTTAGTTATTGTAGTAGGCCCTCTTTTGAAGGTGACGTTACCCTCAACCCAGTAGTTTGAGTCAGCAAAGATACAATCCTAAAGGGTCGGATTATTGAAAGATAATTAATTAAGTTATTAATGCATATTGTGGTAGGCCCATCTTTTGAAGGTGACGTTACCCTCGGCTAAGTAGTCTGAGTCAGCAAGGATACAGTCCTAAGTAGTCGGGTTAAAATATTAATAGTAGTTTAACTTAAGAGGGGGTCAAAGAGTTTGGACCCCCGCCATCCAATACCGATGGGTATTGAAGGAGGTCCTACTAAATTTGACCCAGGTCCTTTGCAGGATCTATACACTGAACAATGGCAAGACTCTTACCAAACCGTTCCCTTAACCCCCGACCAGGTAGCCAACATACCTCCATATAGACCGTGGAGATATGAATGGTGAAAATCTTTTATTTTATATAGACAGTAAAATAATGCCAAGACACCACAGACAAACGATAAGAAAGAATCACCTTCAACATAAGAAACTAGTTATTAAAGTCATTAATACATAACCAAGTAAAAAGTGCGAAAAGATTAAAAATAAAAAGTATTACACTAGACACTTGTCTTCACCAAGTGATGTAAGAGACTTAGGCAAACATGGCCTTTGATTGTCAAGAACTCTTACGATCAATCTTGGATCCCGAGACGACTCACACACTCTATGATGGACAATGGATGATGGTGGTGGATGATGGTGTTGTGATGGTGGTGGGTGGTGGGTGAAGTGTGAGAGAGGTGGTGTGCCAAGGGATGAGTTGCAAGCGATCTAAGCACTCCTATTTATAGGCTGAACAGAAGCTCGGGCACGGCCCCGTGTCCATCCTTCTCTCTTTCTTCATTAATTGCAGTTTGTCTGCATTAGTTGACCACGCCCCCGTGTCCGCTGAGCACGACCCCGTATGCAGAAGCGTATCTGTACTATCAAGATTTGCCTGGATTCTGCGAATCTTATAGTTGACCACGGCCCCGTGTCCGCTGAGCACGGCCCCGTGGTGGGCGATGGAAGGTTCTACAACTTTGTCTTTTCTGCTGACACTTGGGCACGCCCCTGTGCTCACTGAGCACGGGGCGTGTTCAGCCTTCTGTCTTCTTGATTTTGTTTGGGAAGATGCTGTCGTGGGGTCGGGCATGCCACGTTTGTTCCTTTTCTTGTATTTATGTTATATTTAGTTGCCTTTTTGCTTCTTTTGTTCGTTTGAGCTCATTTAATCCTTAAAATACAAAAGGAAGACAAAAACACACTTTTTCCAACATTAGTACTAAAAAAGGGTTATTTTACGCTACAATTGATGTAATTTATATGTTGCATTTTGTGCCCATCAAATACTCCCGCACTTGAATCTTTGCTTGTCCTCAAGCAAAACTCTTTATAATGTGGCTTTACACTCCCAAATGGAATGGGTAGAAGAAAAGGTTTTTTGGCTTGTCATAGAGTGTCGGGATTTCCAAGATTCTTTATTAAGTTTTATTTTTATTTATTTACAATCCTATTCGTCATGATTTATTAAAAACGTTTCATAAGATAAATTACTTATTAGGGCATAACATGCCTTTTTTTTTAAATTCCATTTATATACGAGTTCACATACCTCACGGGGGATCACTCAACACTCGGCCGAAGGTGTATTTTTAGTGAATCACTCGAGAGCGGCATGGAACTTACTTCTACCATAGGCTTGCCAAGCAATCAATCCTCCTCCTTTTTAACTATATACCTTTGTAAATATCAAGAGGACTTTTTGGATGAAGGGTTAAGCTTGGGCTAAAGGTGGGTGGTTGGGTTAGTAGTTAGTAAAAGGGCGAAAAGCGTAAAAAGCGTCGGTTTTCGTAAGACTCGATATTTTTCAAAACTTTTTTATTTTGATGAAGTATTTCCTACAAACAAAGTTATTTTTGATAAACTTGTTTGTTTATTTCTTTGACTTCATCATCATTTTTTTTCTTTTTTTTTTTTTTTGGAATCAAGTCATACTAAAACCGAGCTTTGTTACTAAAATAAAGGGTTTAAAATGAAAAAGGGTTTAGGTGGCTAAAGGGTGTTTGGTTTGGGTTATGAAATGAAAAGGTTTAGGCTCAAAGGGGTTAACTAGGGGGATTTTGGGTAGGTGGTAAAAAAAAAGAAAAATAATGGTGTAGAAATAAAAAAGGGTTAGTCCTAATGCCTCCATCATTTACGTACTCGGGTTTAAATTGGTAAGGACCGGGAATGTATCGTCGTGGCAAGTTCTAGAGTCGTGAGAACAAAGCGGCTATTCACACAAGAAACGAAAAATGAGCATTTAGTTTAAAGATATTTATTTGTATGCTCAATAAAGGCTCAAACTCACTTTTGTGGGAATGGGTTTTTATGTGATATATAATCAAATTTTAACTAAGTTTGTCATGCCGTTTCATAATTTTCTTATGTTGGTCCTTTTATCACGACGCTATCGGTTGTAAATTTGTAAAAATATAACCTTTTTAGAATTTTGAAATTCCCAACTTAAACTTAGACAAGTAAAAAACTGAAAATTTTTGAAAAAAAAAATTGGGGTGATTAGCGGTTCCAATAGAGTTTTGTGTAAGGCTTGTTAATTAGGACTTGCAAGATTCAAGGTTTTAGCATCCCACCCACACTTAAATTACACATTGTCCTCAATGTGTCCCAAAAATAAGTTTTTAGGTTGATTGAATGTGTAAAAAGGTGTGAAAAGCAAAATTTTCTATTATTGGGCATCTGGACACGGCCTCGTGGTGTCCGGGCACAGCCCCATGTTCAGGTGCCAGTAACAAAAGTTTGTAAAAAGAAACAGAAGCCTGGACACGGGGGTGTGTTCAGTGAGCACCCCATGTGTCCAGTTACTTGAACTGGGCGTTTTCTGCAGATTGTACAGCACGGGGTCGTGTTGGGTGGGCACGGCCCGTGCTGAACTTGCTGTAACGAAGAAAAATTTGTCGGATGGGTCGCTGGTGCAAGTTTCCCTTGTTATCCTTCACCATCCCGAGTGTGTTTTATTCCTGAAAATTAAAACTAAACTAGAAAACATAAAAATTAATCTAAACTAAACTAAGAATAGTTCCGCGGAATGCCTCCGTGGAGCGCCACGTTTATAAGGGTCCTTGGCTAGACCCAAAGCCTTGTCATATGTTACCCAATGGGGATGTTTTGCATCCCATGCTACACCGTCGGAGAGCATCATCCAAACTTGAGTCAATGACCTTCATGTAGTTGACCGGGTCTTCGTCTTCTACTCTTTTTCCAACTCCAAACTTTACTTCCTCGTCCCCAACCCTCAATGTTAGTGTTCCGTCATTCATATCTACCACTGCTTGGGCTGTAGCTAGGAATGGCCTTCCTAGGATGAGTGGTACTTCGGTATCTTCCTCCATATCTAGTATGACAAAGTCGGCCGGGAAGACAAATTCGCCGACTTTGACCAATAGATTTTCAGCGACACCTTGTGGATATTTGACGGATCTATCAGCGAGTTGTATACTTATTTTTGTAGGACTTGTTTTTCCTAAGCCGAGTCGATTGAACATTCATGAGGGCATGAGGTTGATGCTTGCCCCGAGATCTGCTAGTGCATTACGAACGGGAGATTTCCCAATCGAGCAAGGAATTGTGAAGCTTCGGGGTCAAGCTTCTTTTGCGGAAGTTTACTGAGTAGTAAGGCGGAGCATTCTTCGCCTAAGTTAACTAATTGCAATGATTCAATTTTCCTTTTATGAGTGAGGAAGTCCCTCATAAATTTTGAATATTTAGGCGTTTGAGTTAGGACCTCGATAAATGGAATATTAACATGCAATTGTTTTAGTAAATTTTCGAACTTTGCGAATTGCTCATCGGTCTTTTGACGTATTAACCGATCGGGGTATGGAACCAGAGGAGTCTTAGCTGGCTCTTGAATTGGTGGAGAAGCCTTCTCCTTTTGGGGCGCGATTGGAGTTGGTTGCGTAGATTGGCTTCCTTCAGTTGGTGGAAGTGGAGCATCTTCAGGACCCACGGTACGGTTTCTCAATGTTATGAGATGTACTTGCGCCTTTGGGTTGGTTTCGGTATTACTTGGTAACGCTCCTTGTGGTCTCTCGGAGAAATTTTGAGCTATTTGATTTAATTGTTTTTCAATGTTTTGAATGCTAGCTTGTTGATTTCTAAAATTCGATTCCAATTGTTAAAATCGATCCGAGTTTTTCTTTTCGGTGTCGAAGATGAGGCGAGATACAGTATCTTCAAGCCTTTCTCGTCCACTTTGTTGCTGAGAAAAATTTTGTGGTTGTTGAAAGTTAGTTCGTTGGTGTTGTTGGTTACTAGTATTGCCGGGATCTCTCCAACCAAAGTTAGGGTGGTTACGCCATCCTTGGTTGTAGGTACCCGTTGGGGGACCCGACGGCCTAGGTCTATTATCAATGTAGTTTACCGTTTCCGTTTGATCATCTAATTCTTTCATACAACTCCAATTTTCATGTGGCCCACCACACCCTTCACAAGCCATTACCGAGACCGTTTTTGTCATTTCTAATTTTTTTATTTTTGAAGAAAGGGCCTCGATTTGGGCTTGCAAAGAAGTGCTTTCATCAACCTTATGGGCGCCTGGGGCAATAGATTTATTGACTCGGGGAGTGTGCCGCTGAAAATTGGTTTAAGCAATTTCCTCAATTTGATTATATATTTCATTTGGGCGACGATTACCTAAAAGTCCCCCGGAGCTAGAATCAAGTGTTTGTCTAGTGTGTGGCAACAACCCATTATAGAAAGTGGATACTTGTTGCCATACCGCAAGACCGTGATGAGGACAGTTTCTTAGTAGCTCCTTGAAGCTTTCCAAAGTTTCATATAAAGACTCCCCATCCTCTTGTGAATATGTATTAATTTCAGTCATTAATTTAGCCGTTTTAGCAGGAGGGAAATACTTATATAGAAACTTTTGGGCTAGTTCATCCCATGTGGTTACTGAGCCAACTGGAAGGGTATTAAGCCAAGCCTTAGCTCGGTCTTTTAGTGAAAATGGAAACATACGAAGGCGGATGGCGTCGTTTGATGCCCCATTGATCTGAAAGGTATCACATATTTCTTAGAAATTAGTAATATGTAGATGAGGATCCTCGTCCGCAAGCCCATGGAAGGTTGCGGAGTTTTGAAGCATTTGTATCAAAGGTGGCCAAAGTTCGAAGTTGTTGGCTTCGACATTCGGTGCATTGATGTTGGTGCATATTTGTGACAACAGCTTAGATTTGGTCTTTGGATATCTTGTAATTAGTAAAACGATAAATAGTTAGCGGGTTTAGCTTTGTAATAGTGAATTAAGAGTGATTGGGCCAAACCAAACCCACATATGGGGAGTGGTTTGCGAAATGGGCCTTGCCCATGACCTAGCCCATATGCAAAGCTTTGTACTATATAAACAAAGCTTAGCATTAGGGTTTAGGTTAATCTTCTAATCACCTTAATCATCTTGGAGAGAATTCGTGAAAGAGAAAGGCTTGGACGAATTAGGATCTTGATTGATTGTAATCGCTTGAAGATAATCAATAAAGATCCGGTTTATAGAGATTTCTGTTTCTACTCGTTTTCTGTGAAATCTGATCTAGGGGATTCCGCACTCTAGGTTAGATCGACGATTCTGTTACGATCCGCACGGATTAGGGGACCTACAATTGGTATCAGAGCATTAGGCTCTTGATTGGCTTGGTTCAGAATCGTTTTCTACAGAAAATCAGCGTTTTTGGACGTTTTTGGAGGCTGTGTTCGTGTTCTGCTGGTGATTTCGGATAAACTGCTTGGATTTCGGACCATTTTTTATAGAAATTAAGGATTTCAGATCAATTTCGGACCAGAAACAAGCAATTTCGGATAAAAAACAAGCATTACGGATCATTTCGGATTTGAAGGCTTGCATTACGGATCAAAAACTTCCATTTCGGTCCAGACTGACTTGAATTTCAGATCTTTAGAGTTGCATTTCGGATCAAAAGGTGATTGATTTCGGACCAGAGAGTTTCATTTCGGATCAGACTAATGCATTTCGGACTAGAAGATGGTCATTTCGGATCAATACTGACCATTTCGGATAATCACAACCATTTCGGACCATTTCTGCACATTTCGGAAGGGGTGGAATTTTTCTTGGCTTGTGTAAGATAAATTTCACTGATTCGTGTTTAGAAAATTATCCGTAACTCATCACAAGAAACCGTTTGCACCGTTGGAATCCTTGGATTTTTAGGACAAAAAAAAGACTCTGGAAAATCCCGAAAAAGGTTTTCGACATTATATATCTTTGGAATCGTAATCTCGAGACGAATCTAATGGTATAATTTGGTAAAAACGGATTTCGGACAAAGTTTGTACGGTTTTACCAGTCCGCTTACGTTAAAATGTCGAACATGACTAAATTGAGCGAACTCTTAAGGATGGAACATGAGGTAGGCACAACCAACAAACCACCTAAGATGATGAAGGTGGAGAACTACTTGACATGGAAGGATAGGTTTCAATCCTTCATTGAATATCAGGACACTCGCATGTGGATCTGTATTGTTGATGGGTACACAAACCCTACACATGACTTTGAAGGCAGACCTCGTGTCACAGCCTATGTGAACATGTAAGAAAATGATAAAAAGATGTATGAGGCTGAAAAGAGAGCCTTGGCTGCTATCAAGATGTCCCTACCTGATAGCATCAAGCATACCTTTAAGAAGTACACTACTTCAAAGGAAATGTGGGATGCACTTGAAAAGAGATATGAAGGAAATCCTGATGTCAAGAAGAACAAAGTTGATCTACTGAAGAAACAGTTTGCTGTATTCAAGTACATGAAGAATGAGTCACTTGAGGACATCATCACTCGATACTACCATCTGATGTCAGAACTGGATAATTATGATGTAGATTGCTATTCTGACATAGAGAAAAATGACAAGCTGCTTGATGCTTTACCTGCTAAATGGGATATTTACACTCTCATGATAAAAGGAGAAGCTGATTATGAAATAAAGGAACTGGAAGAAGTAGTTGGAAAGCTAAGAGCTTATGAGCTCAGCATGAAGAAGAAGGACACTGGATATGATCAGGTTCAAGATCCAGGGATCTACAATGGGCTTACGTCTTCTTCATCTCATGATGCTTCTAGCGACTCTGCCACTGCTTTTCTTTCATGTGAAAATGAGCAGGTCACAGTGAACGAGGATGGTGATGTGTGTTTTGTAGCTGCTGTAGGAGGATCAACAGGAGTCAAGAGAACATCAACTTCAAAGCAAAGTAGTAGTGCAAAGTCGATGCCTATGAGTGTGAAGTCTGCTGAAGAACATCTTGCACTACTTGCTTCGTTTGTTGCCTCTTATGAGAACTACATTCAGGGGAAGATATCTGATCCTGCCACTTTAGATGAAGATTATGATCAGATTGACCCTGGTGATCTTGAAGAGATGGATTTACAATGGCAGATGGCCATGATTTCGAGATGTGTAAAGAGGTTCATGAACAGAACTGGAAGGAAGTTTGTGGGAAAAAGTGTTGGCTTTGACAAGACCAAAGTCAGGTGCTTTAACTGTCAAAGTTATGGTCATTTCGCTAGGGAATGTCAAAAACAAAAGCATGAGACTTCGAATCAGAGTTCAAACAATAGAAATGCATCAAACAACTCTAACTCAAGGGCGTTGATCTCTACTGCAAGGGAAGGTTCATATGACTGGAGTGTTGACTTGGAAAATGTTGAGAATGTCACTCAGGCATTTATGGCAGAGATTGTGCCAGTTGATGAGGGTGAAGCTATGGTAGATGATGCTAAAGTTGAGAAAAAGAGTGAAGCTGAGGAAGATAAGGCTGATCAGACAACAGATGCTTATAAAGAAAAGCCAAAGTCTGAGCATGAGAGGGAAGCTAAAGAGAGAGATGCAAAATACAAGAGAATGCAAGCTCAACTTGCTGCTCTAATGGCCAACTCAGACAAATCGACAGGAGAGGCAAGTAACTCTGCTACTTATGTTTGTTTAAAGTGTCGTGAATTACAGGGTGAAGTTGACAGGTTGTCAACTCAAAAAAAAAATCTGGTGAGCGAAATGTCTATCGTAAAAGAATCAAATTTCTTTGCTAAAAGAAATGAGTCATCATATTTGAAAAAGATAAAAGGCTATGAAGCTGAAATTGAAGTTTTAACCTGCAAATTAAACGAAAAACTTCAAGTCATAGACTTAGCTCATGACATGATGGCTGAGAAAACAAAAGAGATTTCTGAAAAATGCAAAGAGTTGTCAGATGCACAACTCAAAATTGTTGAACTTGAAAAGAAATTAGGTCATTTCAGGGATTCTACCTTTGTTATGAAACACATGATGGGTGGGTTAAAGAAGAGTAATGACAAGACCAGTGTGGGATACCAGGCCTTTAATGAAGTCCCACCTCCTCTAAGTCATGACTATTCATTCCTGCCTGATGAAGATGAGTTCACAGACTTTCTGTCAACATCACCAAGTAGTTGCACATCCAGTCAAGTTGATGTATTTGAAGCTAATGATGCTAAGAAGGAAAATAACAGCAAACCTGTTTTGAAAAAGATAAACACACCTTCTAAAAACAAAATCAAACTTTTGTTAAAAAGGTTAATTTTGTTCAAGGTAGTGACATGAAAAACGAAACAGCTATTATCGAAAATGAATCTTATGTAGAGTTTGCTAAAAACAAAAACAAAGAAAATTCTGAAACTAAGCAAACTGAACCAATTCCTTCTAAGGCATCATCATCAAAACCAGAATCTAGTTCAAAGGCTTCAGGTGAGAAGTCTTCGAAAAAGAGATCGTGCTTCAAATGTCACACAAAGGGACATGTTGCTAGCTCCTGTCCTAACAAAAAGATTGAAGCACAAGTAAGTGAGAAGAAGAGAGGAAAATCACCAGAGAAGAAAGGTGATAATGAGGAGAAAGTATCAAATTCTCCAAAGAAATCTGCTACAAAGCAACAACAGGGTGTTGCTGGTGGTGTAGATAAGGCTGAAAAGGGAACTCCACAAGTTCCTCGTTTTCAAAGAAATCAACCAAGATTTCAGCCTGAATCTTCATCAGGCAGATATGAGAGACCTAGAAGTAGTTCACCAAGAATGAACAACCAAAATTCAAATAATTTCAGAAGTCAAGGTCAATATCAAAATCGATACCAATATAATGGTGGTCGAACTTTTTATAACAATGGCTTTAGAAATTACAACAATCAAGCTTCTTGGAATCAAAACTCAAGGTTTCAAAGGTCACATAGTCCAAACACATATAGGAACCCTCAGGACCAGAGACCTTATGGAAATCATGCCCCATTTCCATCAACAGGTCCAAGATCCAAGACTCCAGTTAGGAGTGATGGATATTGGATGGATGTTCAAGTAGTTGGTGAAACTGGACGACCCAAGACCATCAAGGCTTGGGTCCCCCACTCTAACTAATCTTTTGGTTGGTGTGTGCAGGAGCTGCTAAGGAGGATTATCAACTTATGGTATGTTGATAGTGGCTGCTCTAGGCACATGACGGGGGATGCGAGGTTGTTTTCTGAATTTGAAGATTATGATGGTGGTCATGTGAATTTTGCTGGTGCTAAAGGTGGTAGGATTACTGGACGAGGAAAAGTGACGAATGGGAAGATCACTTTGGACAAAGTGAACTATGTTGAGCAGCTTAAACACAATCTGATGAGCGTGTCACAAGTCTACGACAAGGGTCACTCGGTCCATTTTACAAATACTGAGGCATTGGTGTTGAAACCGGGTTTGGTTATTCCGGATGATTGGATAGTAATGCATGCACCAAGGAAAAATGATACTTATGTCATGGACATGGGTGCCAAGAATCCAACTGCAGCGGTGGCGTGTTTACTATCAAAAGCATCTGAAGCTGAATCTATGTTGTGGCACAGACGCATGGCCCACATTCACTACCGAAAAATGAATTACATTATTAAAAATGAGCTAGTGAAAGGGGTTCCATTGCTGAGGTTTCAAGTGGAGGATAAATGTCTTCCATGTCAAAAGGGAAAACAACACAAGAAACCTCATAAGTCTAAAACGGTAAATTCCATAAATGCCCCTTTTGAATTACTTCACATGGATTTATTCGGTCCAGTGAACATAAGGAGCATAGGTGGAAAGTACTTGTCACACCTCAACCGATGGCGAAATCATCGGGGCATGGCACTGAGCGAAACAGATTGTCCAGAAATTTCCATAACAACTATCATTACTATTCAATTTATATAATACGTCCCATACCATACCTCAAATAGTTAACAAATTATTACAGATAACATCTAGTCAAATATTCTGTTCCGACAACTCAGATTTAAATATAAATATTGTTTAACTATGTCTAGAGACTCAAGCTGCAAGATCTACAGACAACTATACTCTAGACTTTTATTCTAGCTTCGCCTTCCTAGCAGATAAGCATCTTAAACACCTGACACATACGTTAAAATAAAAGTCAATACATAAAATGTAAAGGTGAGCATACAATTTTGATAATAGCATAATAGAGTTCGAAATAGTTTACGCATAACCAGCACGTACACAGAGGAAAACGAAGCATGTTAATTATCGACATGGATCTATCGATACCAATGACTGCGGGTCGACTGCCCGAGGCAGTTTGCAATACATGATTACCACCGTAATCCATGCAAGTAATTGTCCTTAACAACCCTCGTGTGAATGGGTGCTGAGTCCAAACTATAGTACTATCGTCGTTAAGGCAGGTAGACAACATTCCACGTGTAAACATAACAACAAGCATTCATTTAGTCATGTAATACATGCGGTAATGGTTAGCGTTTAAAGTAATTGAGTAGTGTGTTCGATTGTGATTTAGAATAAGTAACGTATGTAACACCCAAAAGTGCTAAAGCAAAAAGGGTTCGAGTATACTCACAGTGATTGATGGATTGAAGGGAGCACTTGAGAGTAGGGTTAGCCTGAATAGTTCAATAGCAAAACGATAAGCAACGCGTAAAACAGAAAAACAAGTGTTGGAGGGTCGGACAGCTGGTTGATCGGACGGTTGTCCGGTCGGGGGGCTGACCGTTCGGCTTGACAGTCCGTTCGGACAGCTGACCGGTCAGTCAGTAGGCCGATCGGATGGTTGTTTGAGTGGATTGTTCCTTCCTTTAAGAAGGATGTGTTTGTGTATGATGGTTTGACTTTTGAAGTTTTCGTTGTAGCGTTTGGAAACATTGAAGTATCTTTACCTTTCAGGTCGATCGATCGAACGGTCCTTTCGATTGGCCGGCTAACCGATCGGTTAGGTACTTCAGCACACAAGTTCTTATCAGGGTGTCACCTGATCGGACGGCTGTTCGATCGGGTGGCACTCCAACGCGTTGAACATGTTGAAAACCGACTAAGTGTTGAAGCATAGTATCTCATGATCTGAAGAGTAATTCAAATCAGACGATAGTTCGATCGAACAGCAGTTCGTTCAATACTAGACTTCATGGAATTGTTCAAGTGTGGGGCCAGGTGCTAGCCGATCGGCTGGCCAGGTCGATCGGCTGACTGTCCAATCGGCTGGCTGTCTGTTCGGACAGCAGTCCGATCGGTCAACATCCTGACCTGATCAGCCTGTTCGTCTAACACTTGATTGTTCTGATTGTTTGTCGTTATATCGAGGTGTTTTGACAACAAGTTGAACCATAGAACCCTCGTTCTTACTTGTTCCTCCTGATCGGACAGGAATCACCCAAATCCGGCCGGTGAACTATTCGGAACGGAGTTTAATGTTTAACCTGAAATCGGTGAACCTCGTGGATAGAATCCAGATCTTGAGTCATGCAACCACCGGAATGATTTGCAAGTCAGCACAAGTTCCGTTTCTATCAGTTTTGAAGGCATTGAGTGTAAAAGAGTTGAAAGAAAGCTGGAAAACCATCTTTCAATCCTTTTCACCGAGAAATGTTTAGATCTATCATAGATCTTTGTTTGTTTATGTGGAAATCGGCTAGATCCATATTATTCTTGGTGGATTGAAGCCAAAACATGAAGTTCTTCAAGAACACCATGATGACATCATCCTAGAACAGTTGAATCTTGATGATTTCACGGTTAAAAGTTAAGATTTGAAAGATAGAAAGGTGTAGGAGTGCGTATAGATCAAGAAAGTACAAGATTTAGGATGAAATCTTACCGGAGTTGAGAGAAATCTGAGAAAAGGATGAGAGCACGAGCTGGTCTGTCATAGCTTTCCAAAAGTGGTAAAGATGACAATGACAGGGGTATTTATAGGCTTCCAAAAGAGGAAAGGGCTGGCCGATCGGCCAGGCATCCCGATCGGACAGCCTGTCCGATCGGACAGCAGTCCGATCGGCTGGGCTGTTCGATCGGCTGAGAGCCAGATCGTTCAGCTGCCTGATTCGAGTGTTCGGTACGACGATTTTTGATATTTTGATTTCGATTGAGGACGATGCGGATATGATAGAGTTCCTATTCAAATTACTTTTAATCCCAACCACTATATCTAACATACAATCATCTATATCTTGCGCTATCTCTTCTCCACCAATTATCATGATTCGATTTCTATTGGGTTCGATTGAGTTCTATTGAGTTTCGATTTCGAGTCGAGTTTCGATTGATTACCACAGATAACATTAAGTAGACACGCACAAGTAACACATAAGGCACACACACACATGTAATTTAACACCAAAACACACATGTAATTTAACACCAAAATTCGCGTAATTCGAGTCTCGAGTTCGATGATGATTAGATTAGCTCGATTACTGATTAATTGACTTTATCGCATTGTTACTTCCTATTATTCACAGTCGTAAAGCGATTCGCGTCGATAAATAAATTGCGATTAATTCGATTGTAATTAATTACTCCACATAATACAACATAAAATAGACTAACTACAGTCAAAGGAGTCAATCTTGACTTTGACTTTGACTTTTGGTAACACGGGGTGTTACAGCCTCCCCTTGTTTAGGGAATTTCGTCCCGAAATTAGGCTGAAAGCTGCACAATACCGTGAATCACCTTTTGCTACTTTCTCTCTCTAGACTTTCACTTAAACAACTGCGGGTACTTCGCCTTCATGTCGCTTTCGAGTTCCCAAGTGAACTCTGCGCCTCGTTTGCCTTCCCATCGAACCTTCACAATAGGAATGCGCGAGCGTCTGAGTTGCTTGGTTTGGCGATCCATGATTTCGACAGGCTTCTCCACGAAGTGTAGCGTTTCGTTTATCTGAAGGTCGTCGAGAGGCACGATTAGATCATGCTCAGCCAGGCATTTTCGGAGGTTAGACACATGGAAAGTCGGGTGGACGTTACTACGTTCCTCCGGTAGTTCAAGTCTGTAGGCGACTTTTCCGATCCTTTCTAGAATCTTAAAAGGTCCAACATATCGAGGCGCTAGTTTCCCTTTCTTGTCGAATCTGACCACACCCTTCCAAGGTGATACCTTTAGGAGTACGCAGTCGCCAACGTCAAATTCCAGGGGCTTGCGTCTTCTATCGGCGTAACTTTTCTGTCTACTTCGAGCTTTCAACAAGTTGTCTCGAATTTAGAGGACTTTGTCAGTCGTCTCTTGTAACAGCTCAGGACCGGTTAATTGCGAGTGACCGATCTCGTGCCACACAATAGGCGATCGACATCTTCTTCCATATAGGGCCTCGAATGGTGCCATCTGGATGTTGGTATGATAACTGTTATTGTACGAGAATTCGACTAGCGGCAAATATTTGTTCCAATTACCGCCGAAGTCTATGACACACGTACATAGCATGTCTTCAAGAGTACTGATCGTTCTTTCTGTCTGTCCGTCGGTTTGAGGATGGAATGCGGTACTTAAGTTAAGCGACGTACCAAGAGCTGCTTGAAACGTTTCCCACAATCGCAAGGTAAACCGAGCATCACGGTTAGAGATGATGTCACGAGGCGTGCCATGATTACAAATGATCTCGTCAGTGTAAATTCGGGCTAATCGTTCTACCTTGTAGTCTTCCCGTATTGGCAAAAAGTGGGCTGATTTGGTCAAACGATCAACGACAACCCAAATGTTGTCGTGACCTGATGACGTGGGCGGAAGTTTGGTTACGAAATCCATAGCTATACTCTCCCATTTCCTTATAGGAATTGGCAGTTGTTCGAGTAAGCCAGAGGGCCTTTGATGTTCAGCCTTGACCCTTGCGCAAGTCAGGCATCCTCCGACATAGAGAGCGATATCCCTTTTCATGCCCGGCCACCAGTACTTGTAGCGAAGATCATGGTACATTTTATTAGCACCGAGATTAATAGAATACTGGGATTTGTGGGCTTCGTCCATTAAAATCTTTCGCAATTCGGTCCGCTTAGGGATCCAAATTCGGTCCAGAAAATAGAAGATCCCATTCGATTTGCTTACAAGCTGAGCTCCATCGTGATAGATTCTCTCCTTCTTCAAGGTGCGTTCATTAAAGCAAACATGTTGGGCTTCGCGGATGAGGGTTTCGAGATCGTATTGGGCTTGGGTATCATGAATGCTGAGCAAATAGCTCCGTCTACTGAGCGCGTTGGCAACGACATTTGCCTTGCCTGGGTGATAACGAATCTCACAGTCGTAATCACTGAGGAGTTCTACCCATCGGCGTTGACGCATATTGAGTTCTTTCTGATCAAAGATGTGTTGTAAACTCCTGTGATCGGTGAAGATCGTACACTTGGTACCATACAGGTAGTGTCGCCAAATCTTTAATGCAAAAACAACCGCGCCTAGCTCGAGATCATGGGTTGTATAGTTCTTCTCGTGGATTTTGAGCTGTCGAGTGGCGTAAGCTATAACCTTGTCTCGTTGCATGAGAACACAACCAAGAACAAGGTTGGAAGCATCACAGTAGACAATGAAATCGTCATTCCCATCGGGCAGTGCGAGAACAGGAGCATTGCAAAGCTTGTACTTGAGGGTTTGGAAAGCAGACTCTTGTTCAGTTCCCCAAACAAAAGTCCTGTCTTTATGAGTGAGAGCGGTAAGCGGCACAACGATCTTGGAGAATCCTTTGATAAATCGTCGATAATAGCCCGCTAATCCGAGAAAAGAACAGACTTCAGACGGGTTCTTTGGCGTAACCCAACTCTTAACTGCTTCAATCTTCGCAGGATCGCCATGGATACCTTGACTATTCACGATGTGACCCAGAAACTGAACTTCTTCTAACTAGAATTCGCATTTGGAGAACTTGGCATAGAGTCGGTTCCCCTGAAGTAACTCGAGAACCAAACGTAGATGTTGCGCTTGTTCAGCTTTCGATCTGGAATAGATCAAGACATCGTCGATGAATACGATGACGAAACGATCGAGATAAGGCTTACACACGCGATTCATCAGATCCATGAAAATCGCGGGTGCGATGGTTAAACCAAAAGGCATAACAACGAACTCATAGTGGCCGTAACGAGTGCGAAAAGCGGTTTTAGGTATATCTTCTTCCTGAATGCGTAGCTGATGATAGCCTTAGCGTAGATCGATCTTCGAGAAACACGTAGCACCTTACAGTTGATCAAATAAATCGTTGATGCGAGGCAGGGGGTAACGGTTCTTGATGGTTAACTTATTCAATTCCCGGTAGTCAGTACACATCCTGAACGATCCATCCTTCTTTTTGACGAAAAGGACTGGTGCGCCCCAAGGAGAGGTGCTCGGGCGAATAAAGCCTTTTTCAAGTAATTCCTAGAGTTGGTTCGAGAGTTCCCGCATTTCGGATGGCGCAAGTCAATAAGGGGCTTTGGCTACGGGGTTAGCTCCAGGAATGAGGTCGATACGGAAGCCGATATCACGACTTGGCGGTAGTCCAGGAAGATCATCAGGGAACACCTGAGGAAATTCACGAACCACGGGAACGTCTTTCACTTCTGTCTTCCTCTTCTTTTCCTTCCCCGCTACTACAATGTTGGCCAAGAAAGCTCTGTATTCCTTACGGAGATACTTGCTAGCTTGGACACACGACATGAGCTTGAGACCTTTCGAAGCAGTTTCACCGTAGACACACAACAAGTCACCATTCGCGAGCGAGAATCGAATCATCTTGTCGAAGCACACAACTTTAGCATGGTTTTCGCGAAGAAAGTCCATGCTTACTATGACGTCAAAACTTTCGAGCTGCATCGGGATGAGGTCGATTGGAAAAATGTGATTGTTGAGCTCGAGAGTACAATCACGAAGAACAGAATTAACGGCGACAGTTCTTCCAGTAGTGACTTCAACTTCGAATGGCGAGGGGAGATAAGAGCGCTTACGACTAAGGAGCTTCTCAAATTCAAATGACACAAAGCAGTTATCGGATCCAGTATCAAACAAACACGATGCATAAATACCATTCACAAGGAACGTACCATTAACCACGTTGTTCTCAGCCTGGGCTTGACGAGCATTGATGTTGAAGGTTCTGGCGCGTGCTGCTTGTTGCTGCTGCTGCTGGGGCTCTTGCTTCACAACCCTGTTCAGGCACATGTTTGCAAAATGGTTAGGGTCACCACATGCAAAGCAGACTCGAGCATTGATCGCGGGTTTCTGAGCTGCTTGTTGGCCTTGCGGGGCTGGGAGTAGAGCTTGATGAGCAGTGGCTTGAACTGGGGCTTGACGAGGGCCATAACGACAATTGGCAGTAAAATGGCCGTATAAATTGCAATGAGCGCAGAAACGACGGGCAAGACCCGCCGGATGATGATATGAGCATGTCGGGCAGAGCGGGTGGGGACCTGTGTAAGCACGCTTTGCTGGTGGCGCTTGAGTAACTGGTGCTGGTCGATGATGAGACTGCTGCTGAGCCGGTACGGCTTACAGAGGAGCAGCAGTGGTAGTGACAGCACAGTTCTTGTTGCTGGAGCTGTTGTTGTTGTTGTGCTTCTTCCTGCGGCGTGATGACTTTGATGGTTGAGCAGTGGCGGTTTCGGCGGTCGATGCAGTGGTGGCTTGATGCAGAGACTTGGAGGGCTTATCCCAGAAACCAACTTTTACTCGCTTGTCGTTGATCTCGGCGGCAAGCAAGTAAGTCTCTTCAATCGATGATGTCTTCGCGGCATGAACAAAATCGGCAACACAATCAGGTAGAGCTCGAATGTACTTCTTGATGGCCATGTCTGACGTTTTGACTTGATTGGGACAAATGATGCTGAGCTGTTTAAAGCGAGCAGTTAGGGCTGCGTTATCTCCATCCTTCTGCTTAATGTTCCAAAACTCGTCCTCCAGCTTTTGGCGTTCATGGGGAGGGCAGAATTCGTCCACCATAATGGCTTTCAGCTCTTTCCATGTCAGCTCATAAGCTGCATCATTCCCGCATTTGTTTCGCTCGGCCGTCCACCAGTCTAGAGCTCGGGACTGGAAGACGCCGGTTGTGTTTAGGGTACGGAGATTTTCTGGACAGCCGCTTTGGCGCAGAGTGACTTCGATAGAATCAAACCATAGAAACATGGCTGTTGGGCCATTTTCTGGACAGCCGCTTTGGCGCAGAGTGACTTTGATGTGAGTAAAATGCAACATATAAATTACATCAAATGAGGCATAAAACTAACCCTTTTTAAGTACTAATGTTGGAAAAAAGTGTGCTTTTGTCTTCCTTTTGTATTTTCAGGGTTAAAAGAGCTTAAATGAACAAAAGAAGCAAAAATGCAGCTAAATCCAACATAAATACAAAGAAAAGGAAGAAACGTGGCATGCCCGACTCCTCGACAGCATCTCCCAAAGCAAAAACAAGAAGAAAGCTGAGCATGGGGCTGTGCCCAGCTGAGCACGGGGCTGTGTCCAGCGGACACGGGGCGTGTCCAGCTCAACACGGGGCCGTGCTCAGCGAGCACGGGGCAGTGTCCATGATGGTCAGCCCTGGCACAAAAGACAAAGTGGTAGAAGCTTCTACTGCCCACCACGGGGCCGTGCCCAGCGGACACGGGGGCGTGGTCAGAGTGCTGCAGGTGCATTTATTGTAATTGCGAATTACAATTAATGAAGAGAGAGAGTGTCAGACGGGCACGGGGGCGTGTCCGGCGGACACGGGGCCGTGCCCAGCCTTCTGTTCAGCCTATAAATAGGAGTGCTTGGTTTCATTCCAACTCATCCCTTGGCACACCACCTCTCTCACACTTCATCCACCACCCACCACCACCATAACACCATCATCCACCACCATCATCCATTGTCCATCATAGAGTGTGTGAGTCGTCTCGGGATCAAAGATTGATCGTAAGAGTTCTTGACAATCAAGGCCATGTTTGCCTAAGTCTCTTACATCACTTGGTGAAGACAAGTGTTTAGTATAATACTTTTTATTTTCAATCTTTTGCACTTTTTATTTGGTTTTGTATTAATGACTTTAATAACTAGTTGCTTATGTTGAAGGTGATCTTTCCTTATCGTTTGTCCGTGGTGTCTTGGCATTATTTTACTGTCTATATAAAATAAAAGATTTTCACCATTCATATCTCCACGGTCTATATGGAGGTATGTTGGCTACCTGGTCGGGGGTTAAGAGAACGGTTTGGTAAGGGTCTTGCCCTTGTTCAGCGTTTAGAGGTCCTGCTTGGGACCTGGGTCAATTTTAGTAGGATCTCCTTCAATGCCCATAGGTATTGGATGGCGGGGATCCAAACTCTTTGACCCCCTCATAAGTTAACTACTATTAATACTATAACCCGGCTATTTAGGACTGTATCCCTGCTGACACAGACTACTTAGCCGAGGGTAACGTCACCGCCGAAAGCGGGGCCTACCACAATTTGCATTAATAACTTAATTCATTATCTTTCAATAATCCGACCCTTTAGGATTGTATCCTTGCTGACTCAAACTACTGGGTTGAGGGTAACGTCGCCTTCAAAAGAGGGGCCTACTACAATAACTAAGATAATCTCTTAAACAAGTGCAAAAGTGCGAAAATAATCAAAGGTTATACTAATACACGTGTCGGATCCAAGTGATTCATCTTGTCTATCTGTTTTTATTTTATTTTATTTTTCAGCATTTAGTTAGTTTTTATTTTCTTAGTTTAAAAAACATTTTTCTCACTTTTTGATTTGATTAGACGTTGAGGATAAACCGGTATTAAAAGCTCTTGTGTCCTTGGATGACCTCGGTATCTTACCAACACTATACTACGTCCACGATGGGTGCACTTGCCCATATGTGTGTTTAGTGTTAGTGAATATCGTGTTTTATAAATTTAAAACTTGGCTAAAAGTGTAAAAAGGGCTTAATTATACATCTAAAAAATATATTACACCTAACGCACATCAAGCTTCAGTTCTCGACTCCTCAAAAGATTTGCTAACGTTTTCATAGACATCGCTCACAGCCTTAGCTACTTGTTTGGCGACGATAGCAGAAAGACGTCTGTCTCTCTTTTCTTGGCGAGTAAGTGGGGTTCGGTGTCCAGATGACGACATTGTCTGCAACAGACATCGTCGTGGGTCTCAAACACATCAAAATCGAATCTCACCTCACACGTCTACTACTTACTAAAGCTCAGGAACACGTCGAAACACGTATCACATAAACACATAGGCACATAATCACAGATTCACGTAGTCACATAAGCACATAATCACGTAGGCACGTAGGGCACAGTAACACAGAAGCACAGAAGCACTTACGCATTCAATCACAGAGGCAGTCAGAATATAGAAACGTATCATTCAAAGCTCGCGTGTCGACTGCGTATAATATATCGAATAGTATAGCATATCGAGTAGTATAGTATAATCGTATGGCATGTCGAGTATAGTATAGGCGTATATCGTAGCATAATTTCGTCTAGATTTGCAGCGACTTGTTATCGTTTTGAGATAGGAGAGCAATGCGGGTCGTGTGTGTCGATCGAAATGATAGCAAAATCGAATAAATACCAAAGTTAAACACATAAACAGATAAACACACTTAAAACACATAAAATCGACGAATTATCAGAGTCAGCAGTTGCAGGCTTAGAATCGAGACACATAAAAATCGAGGAATAGATTTTCTGCGGCTATTAGACATCGACTACCCAAAGCGATTCGACTATTCTCAATAGACTTGTCGTCACATTTCGACTTTCGGGATCGTGTTTTTGCCTCGATTCTTGGGCCTTCAGCAAGTATTCCGTAGGTCATACTCGTTTGTTCAGGTCGTTGGAGTTCGTCGAGGCCTTGGTGAGATAAATAAAAGTCGGAATAAGTTGTCAAGGTTAGGGTTTCACCCCTAGCTTAGCAACTTCTTCCTTGTTCTTAGTACAATTGAGGAGATTATTCATCAAAATATGGATTTCACTCTTGATTTGGTATAATCTCCCGTTGAACAAGCGTTCGTTGTTGAAAAAGTATAATGAAGTGATTATTGATAAGTTGATAAAACAGCATTGATCCAGCAATTTAGTCAAGAGTTTGCGGTTTTCACACCTAATCTTGACTAAATCGCCTTCTCATTATTGAAAATTCGAATGCGGTGATGATGAGAATTAGCAGGATGTATAACACATAAGCTTGGTCTGTTGGTTCCTAACTATAGTCTAGGTCTCTAAAATTTCGACTCGGACTAGGTCGGGTCTAGCCTAATTTCCTATAGTTATAGCTCTGATACCAATCTGTCACACCCCAACCGATGGCAGAATCATCGGGGCATGGCACTGAGCGAAACAGTTTGTCCAGAAGTTTCCATAACAACTATCATTACTATTCAATTTATATAATTCATCCCATACCGTACCTTAAATAGCAAACAAATTATTACAGATAACATCTAGTCAAATATTCTGTTCCGACAACTCAGATTTAAATATAAATATTGTTTAACTATGTCTAGAGACTCAAGCTGCAAGATCTACAGACAACTATACTCTAGACTTTTATTCTAGCTTCGCCTTCCTAGCAGATAAGCATCTTAAACACCTGTCACATACGTTAAAATAAAAGTCAATACATAAAATGTAAAGGTGAGCATACAAGTTTGATAAATAGCATAATAGAGTTCGAAATAGTTTACGCATAACCAGCACGTACACAGAGGAAAACGAAGCATGTTAATTATCGACATGGATCTATCGATACCAATGACTGCGGGTTGACTGCCCGAGGCAGTTCGCAATACATGATTACCACCGTAATCCACGCAAGTAATTGTCCTTAACAACCCCCGTGTGAATGGGTGCTGAGTCCAAACTATAGTACTATCGTCGTTAAGGCAGGTAGACAGCATTCCACGTGTAAACATAACAACAAGCATTCATTTAGTCACATAATACATGCGGTAACAGTTAGCGTTTAAAGTAATTGAGTAGTGTGTTCGATTGTGATTTAGAATAAGTAAAGTATGTAACACCCAAAATTGCTAAAGCAAAAGGGGTTCGAGTATACTCACAGTGATTCATGGATTGAAGGGAGCACTTGAGAGTAGGGTTAGCCTGAATAGTTCGATAGCATAACGATAAGCAACGCGTAAAACGGAAAAACAAGTGTTGGAGGGTCGGACAGCTGGTCGATCGGACGGTTGTCCGGTCGGGCGGCTGACTGTTCGGCTTGACAGTCCGTTCGGACAGCTATCCGGTCGGTCGGTAGGCCGATCGGATGGTTGTCCGAGTGGATTGTTCCTTCCTTTGAGAAGGATGTGTTTGTGTATGATGGTTTGACTTTTGAAGTTTTCGTTGTAGCGTTTGGAAACATTGAAGTATCTTTACCTTTCAGGTCGATCGATCGAACGGTCCGTTCGATCGGCCGGCTAACCGATCGGTTAGGTACTTCAGCACACAAGTTCTTATCAGGGTGTCACCTGATCGTAAGGCTGTTTGATCGGGTGGCACTCCAATGCGTTGAACATGTTGAAAACCGACTAAGTGTTGAAGCGTAGTATCTCATGATCCGAAGAGTAATTCAAATCGGACGATAGTCCGATCGAACAGCAGTTCGTTCAATACTAGACTTCATGGAATTGTTCAAGTGTGGGGCCAGGTGCTAGCCGATCGGCTGGCCTGGTCGATCGGCTGACTGTCCGATCGGCTGGTTGTCCGTTCGGACAGCAGTCCGATCGGTCAGCATCCTGACCTGATCAGCCTGTTCGTCTAACACTTGACTGTTCTGATTGTTTGTCGTTATATCGAGGTGTTTTGACAACAAGTTGAACCATAGAACCCTCGTTCTTACTTGTTCCTCCTGGTCGGACAGGAATCACCCAAATCCGGCCGGTGAACTGTTCGGAATGGAGTTTTACGTTTAACCCGAAATCGGTGAACCTCGTGGATAGAATCCAGATCTTGAGTCATGCAACCACCGGAATGATTTGCAAGTCGGCATAAGTTCCGTTTCTATCAGTTTTGAAGGCATTGAGTGTAAAAGAGTTGAAAGAAAGCTAGAAAACCATCTTTCAATCCTTTTCACTGTGAAATGTTTAGATCTATCATAGATCTTTGTTTGTTTATGTGGAAATCGGCTAGATCCAAGTTATTCTTGGTGGATTGAAGCCAAAACATGAAGTTCTTCAAGAACACCATGATGACATCATCCTAGAACACTTGAATCTTGATGATTTCACGGTTAAAAGTTAAGATTTGAAAGATAGAAATGTGTAGGAGTGTGTATAGATCAAGAAAGTCCAAGATTTAGGATGAAATCTTACCGGAATTGAGAGAAATCTGAGAAAAAGGATGAGAGCACGAGCTGGTCGGTCATAGCTTTCCAAAAGTGGTAAAGATGACAATGACAGGGGTATTTATAGGCTTCCAAAAGAGGAAAGGGCTGGCCGATCGGCCAGGCATCCCGATCGGACAGCAGTCCGATCGGCTGGGCTGTTCGATCGGCTGAGAGCCTGATCGTTCAGCTGCCTGATTCGAGTGTTCGGTACGACGATTTTTGATATTTTAATTTCGATTGAGGATGATGCGGATATGATAGAGTTCCTATTCAAATTACTTTTAATCCCAACCACTATATCTACATACAATCATCTACATCTCGCGCTATCTCTTCTCCACCAATTATCATGATTCGATTTCGATTGGGTTCGATTGAGTTCGATTGAGTTTCGATTTCGAGTCGAGTTTCGATTGATTACAACACATAACATTAAGTAGACATGCACAAGTAACACATAAGGCACACATACACGTAATTTAACACCAAAATTCGCGTAATTTGAGTCTCGAGTTCGATGATGATTAGATTAGCTCGATTACTGATTAATTGACTTTATCGCATTGTTACTTCCTATTATTCACAGTCGTAAAGCGGTTCGCGTCGATAAATAAACTGCGATTAATTCGATTATAGTTAATTACTACACATAATACAACTAGCGTAAAAACATAAAATAGACTAACCACGGTCAAAGGAGTCAATCTTTACTTTGACTTTGACTTTCGGTAACACAGGGTGTTACAGTACTACTGTCTTGTTGTCACTGATGATTACTCACGTTATTCATTGGTTTTCTTTTTAAGTACAAAAGATGAGACAACAGAGATGATGATAGACCTTTTTACAAAATTGGAAAACGTTCATGATGCAAGGATCAAGATGATAAGGAGTGATAATGGCACGGAGTTCAAGAATCGGATTCTGGACCTCTACTGTCTTTGAAAGGGAATTGAACATCTATATTCCGCTCCTTATACTCCTCAACAAAATGGAGTCGCTGAGAGGAAAAACAGGACGTTGATTGACGCCGCTAGGACTATGCTTTCAAATTCAAAGCTACCAGTTCTTTTCTGGGGAGAAGCTGTGAATACAGATTGCTACGTCCTAAACAAAGTTTTAACCGTTAAACATTTTAACAAAACTTGTCATGAGTTGATGTTTAACGAGAAACCAAACTTAACAGGCTTTGAACCATTTGGATTACCCTGCACCATTATGCGAAACAAAGATAAACAAAAATTCAGTGAGGTGGCTGACGAAGGCTACTTTCTAGGCTACGTGCCTGGCACACCGAATAAAAGGGTTCTCAATCTAAAAACTGGTAAAATTGAGGTTGTTTTTAATGTGGAAATTACTTCCTACAAACCTCAACAATCAACGAGTGGTCCTGCTATATTATATGATTATGAAAGTGTTTTTAAATCATTTAATATTCCTAAGATTTCTGATGCAGATGATTCTCAGCTGATTCAAACAGTGATTGGTGAAGACGATGAAGGCGAGTTTATGCCTAGATCGAATGTTGATATGTCAGATACTCCGGAAACTTCCCAAGGTGCTGTTGATCCTGATTCAAGCGATAGTGAACCTGAACCCAATCAGGGGGAGGATTTCATTAATCCGTTTGAAAATCAGAATATTCAGGGGAAGGTTGGATCAAACCTGGGTGATAATCTCGAGGTCGATGCTGTTGCTACTACACGAGCAAATAGAGATCATCCGGTTGACATGATACTTGGAGATCCTACTGTAGGTGTTCAGACTAGAAGATGCATAGCAGCGAATTCTGGGTTATTTGTTTCGATTGAGAAGACTGGGATAGTGAACGAGTGCTTGTATAGTTGCTTTATTTCCCAAGAGGAGCCGAAGAACATTCATATGGCTCTTAAAGACAATTCATGGGTTGAAGCTATGCAAGAAGAATTGGCCCAGTTTGCGAAGTTGAAGGTTTGGGAGTTAGTGGACCTTCCTAAAGGTGAACGAGAGATTGGCACTAAATGGGTGTTTAGGTGCTAGAAAGATGGACGAGGTATTGTCACACGCAACAAGGCTTGGTTAGTTGTCAAAGGTTTCAATCAGCAAGAAGGGATTGATTATAATGAGGTGTTTGCACCAGTGGAAAGGTTGGAGTCAATTCGATTGTTTCTGGCTTTTGCTTCATTCAAGTGCTTTAAAGTTTACCAACTAGACGTGAAGAGTGCATTTCTTGACGGGAAAGTCCAAGAAGTGGTGTATGTCTCACAACCAGATGGGTTCGTTGATCCAGACTATCCAGATCGAGTGTACAAACTTGATAAGGCTTTGTATGGGTTGCATCAAGCTCCCAGGGCGTGGTACGAGACACTGTCTACACATCTCCTCAAGAATGGTTTTGAAAGAGGTCAGATTGACAGTACACTGTTCATTAAGAGAAAGAAGGAAGATTTTCTGCTGGTACAGGTATACATGGATGACATCATCTTTGGGTCATCTGACGAAAACATGTGTAAAGAATTTGAACAGGTGATGAAGAGCAAGATTGAAATGAGTGCTATGGGTGAGTTGTCTTACTTTCTGGGATTACAAGTTGATCAGAAGGAAGATGGGATGTTTATTCATCAAACGAAGTATGTGTATGACATTTTGGCTCGATTCAAAATGGAGGATTACTCTACTTTCAACTCACCTATTTGCGAAAATCACAATCTTGGCCCAGATCTTGAAAGTACTGAAGATGTTGATCCTACTCAATACAGGGCAATGATTGGTTCTCTAATGTACTTGACTGCTTCAAGACTTGACATCATGTTTGCCGTATGCTTGTGTGCCAGATATCAGGCGAATCCGAAAGAGTCACATATGAAAGCAGTGAAGCGTATTCTTCGTTACTTGAAGGGGAAACCTAATCTTGGGTTGTGGTATCCAGCTGATAGTGATTTGAGGCTCATTGCTTACACTGATTCAGACTTTGGAGGATGCAAATCGAACAGAAAGTCAACAACAGGTGGTTGTCAGTTCTTAGGAGGCAGGATCGTGTCTTGGCAATGCAAGAAGCAATCCTGTGTGTCTACCTCTACGTGTGAATCTGAATATATTGCTGCGGGAAGCTGTTGCTCTCAGGTTCTCTGGATTCAACAGCATATGCGCGATTACGGTTTGGATTTAACTCATACTCCTATTATGATAGATAATAATGCCATTATATCAATCACAAACAATCTTGTAAAGCACAGTAGAACTAAACATATTGACATACGTCATCACTTTATACGGGATTGTGCTGAAAAATGACTAATTGAACTGCATCGAGTCGACACACTAGATAACCTTGCTGATCTTTACACTAAAGCTTTTGATAGAGCTCGCTTTGAACAATTAGTCGAACTCAACGGGATGAGGAATCCTGAATAACTGGTTTTTCATAAGAATTTGTAAATAGTTTACTGCTTTCTTAAAAATCAAAAAAATACAGAAACATAAAAAAATAGAAAATCAAAAATGAGTTATCACTGTGTGAAAAAGAAGAAATGATAGTACATCAGCAAGTTAGACTGTCACACTCAAATTGAATTAAATTGCTTAAGTGTGATAGCAGCTTGATCATATGATGTACCAGTAGGCAAAAGCATGAAATAATCAACTTACCAAAGTGATATAAACCTAAATGCACTGAGTATGAGTGGGGAACACATCAGTGGTGTACGGTTTAATGAACTTAAATCTTGCGTTGATAGATTGCCAAAATCTGAAGTTTTGGGTCTTTATACTGTTATTTCATCCGGGGATATCAAGGGTGTCCTTCTGCTGCATCCAGATACATACTGACCTAGACACACCCAGGATATCTTAAAAGAGCTAAATATGCCAAAACCCTGAAAATGAAGAAGCTCTCATAGAGAGTCATTCAAAAAGTGCAAAATGCATAATTCGTATCAAAAAATGGTATTTGTCTTAGCCCTCGTTAGATATTTTGGTCTCTTTGCTGTACGGAAGTACTAACCTGTTCACCAATTATCTAAACGTTGAAAAACAAAACGGGTGAATTCAGGATACTCACCTACTACGATGAATCTTTGCGCATACCTTGATCGCGGGGGTACATCCTGAAGTGGGACACATTAGTGTATCAGAATAATATTACCTTAACGTATCATACGGTAATGGTACTTGAAATGTTCATGCATTTTGTTTAAGTGGACAAATATACTGGTAATCGTCTTGAAACTGCTTTTCACGAAAAATTACATAAAGAATTATCTAATGGTGTGAAACAGTTTGATTTTGCTGATATGATCTTCTTACCGGTGATTCTCACAAAAACAGAGTGTTTACTGCTTTTTGTTATTTAATTGCTTTCAGAAAATACAAAAATACAAAAATAGTGACTTTTTCTTTTAAAATTCTTAATGTATGGAGAACTGTTATTTTTGAAGGAGTTGTTACCGATAGGGGGAGACAGTGTTAGAAAGTGGGTTCAAAATTTTAAATCAAGCAGGTTATAAGGTGTTTGTTTAAAATTTGTGCGTGTTAGTGTTGATTTGGAAAGTGCTTAATCTGTTATACAGTTTAACTAATCTCTTGAATAATAATATTTTGTTTAACTTTTGTTGAAAAATTCTTATGGTTTCTCGAGATGTTTGTTTTATAGTATACAGATTGAAGCAGTATGTTGCTAAGAAGTTGCTGTGAAGATGAGAGTTTGATTGGATGCATGGTAGGACCTCCTTTCTACATTGCAGACAAAGTTAAAGAGTTTGAAGAGTACTATTCAAATGCTGAACTGGAGCTTACTCAAGTGCTAACGTTTTTGAAGATTTGGTGATTGGATGCATCAGCTTAGGGGGAGTCTGTTGCTGACAGAAGCTGTTAAAGCTGAAGCTATCCAAAGACCAAAAGACTGTGAGATTCTGAAGACTGAAGTTACCTTTGCGAGCTATTGTCAAGGGGGAGTTTGTTGGTGGATATTTGTGACAACAGCTTAGATTTGGTCTTTGGATATCTTATAATTAGTAAAACGATAAATAGTTAGCGGGTTTAGCTTTGTAATAGTGAATTAAGAGTGATTGGGCCAAACCAAACCCACATATGGGGAGTGGTTTGCGAAATGGGCCTTGCCCATGACCTAGCCCATATGCAAAGCTTTGTACTATATAAACAAAGCTTAGCATTAGGGTTTAGGTTAATCTTCTAATCACCTTAATCATCTTGGAGAGAATTCGTGAAAGAGAAAGGCTTGGACGAATTAGGATCTTGATTGATTGTAATCGCTTGAAGATAATCAATAAAGATCGGGTTTATAGAGATTTCTGTTTCTACTCGTTTTCTGTGAAATCTGATCTAGGGGATTCCGCACTCTAGGTTAGATCGACGATTCTGTTACGATCCGCACGGATTAGAGGACCTACAATTGATAGCGGCGCCGAGATTACCTACGGTGGGGCGTAGGTAATCCATGAGGGTATGTTGGTCCGCCATCGGAAGTGGGTCTCCCGAAGCTTTCTCTTGTTTTTAGCTTTAAGTCTTTTTCTAAGAAAGCGTTCGGGTTCTTCGAGATGTTCTTTTATGTCTCTACTAGAACTGGAGCTCATACACTATGTAGAAAGTTGTGGCGCCTGGGTTCCTAGTCCTGCAATTAAAACAGAAAAGAACGTTGGTCAGAATGTTAACCACGGCCCCGTGCTCAGATGAACACGGCCCGTGGTCGGAGATACAGTGATTTTTTTTCTGGATCCATGTTACTGGGGAGTTGGACACGGCCCCGTGTTGCACCGACACGGCCCCGTGCTCAACTGTCTGTAACTCGGAAAATAAAAACTGCCAGTGACAATGCTGAGCACGGCCCGTGTCCGACCAGGCACGGCTCGTGCTGAGCTCTGCAGAAACTGAAACATTACGAAAATCCTAAAAAAACAGAAAAATTTAGAAAAAACGATTAGGCCGTTGATTCCTAACTTTCTTAAAATCCTTGTGTCCCCGACAACGACGCCAAAAACTTGTTGCGGGTTGGTGTGTAGATGGATTTAAGTATATTTTAAGCCCTTTTTATACGTTAGTCACGTTACTAACACCAAACACACATATGGGCAAAGGCACCCATCGTGAGCGTAGTATAGTGTTGGCAAGATACCGAGGTCGTCCAAGGACACAAGAGCTTTTAGTACCGGTTTATCCTTAACGTCTAATCAAATCAAAAGTTAGAAAAAGGTTTTTAAACTAGAAAAATAAAACTAACTAAAATGCTGAAAAATAAAATAAAAGTAAAAACAGATAGACAAGATGAATCACTTGGCTCCGACTCGTGTATAGTGTAACCTTTGATTATTTCCGCACTTTTGCACTGTTTAAGAGATTATCTTAGTTATTGTAGTAGGCCCCTCTTTTGAAGGTGGCGTTACCCTTAACCCAGTAGTTTGAGTCAGCAAGGATACAATCCTAAAGGGCCGAATAATTGAAAGATAATTAATTAAGTTATTAATGCATATTGTGGTAGGCCCCTCTTTTGAAGGTGACATTACCCTCGGCTAAGTAGTCTGAGTCAGCAGGGATACAGTCCTAAGTAGCCGGGTTAAAATATTAATAGTAGTTCAACTTATGAGGGGGTCAAAGAGTTTGGACCCCCGCCATCCAATACCGGTGGGTATTGAAGAAGGTCCTACTAAATTTGACCCAGGTCCTTTGCAGGATCTATGCACTGAACAATGGCAAGACTCTTACCAAACCGTTCCCTTAACCCCCGACCAGGTAGCCAACATACCTCCATATAGACCATGGAGATATGAATGGTGAAAATCTTTTATTTTATATAGACAGTAAAATAATGCCAAGACATCACAGACAAACAATAAGGAAGAATCACCTTCAACATAAGAAACTAGTTATTAAAGTCATTAATACATAACCAAGTACAAAGTGCAAAAAGATTAAAAATAAAAAGTATTACACTAGACACTTGTCTTCACCAAGTGATGTAAGAGACTTAGGCAAACATGGCCTTTGATTGTCAAGAACTCTTACGATCAATCTTGGATCCCGAGACGACTCACACACTCTATGATGGACAATGGATGACGGTGGTGGATGATGGTGTTGTGATGGTGGTGGGTGGTGGGTGAAGTGTGAGAGAGGTGGTGTGCCAAGGGATGAGTTGCAAGTGATCCAAGCACTCCTATTTATAGGCTGAACAGAAGCTCGAGCACGGCCCCGTGTCCATCCTTCTATCTTTCTTCATTAATTACAGTTTGTCTGCATTAGTTGACCAAGCCCCCGTGTCCGCTGAGCACGACCCCGTGTGCAGAAGCGTATCTCTACTATCAAGATTTGCCTGGATTCTGCGAATCTTATAATTGACCACGGCCCCGTGTCCGCTGAGCACAGCCCCGTGGTGGGCGATGGAAGCTTCTACAACTTTGTCTTTTCTGCTGACACTTGGGCACGCCCCCGTGCTCACTTCAGCCTTCTGTCTTTTTTATTTTGCTTGGGAAGATGCTGTCGGGGGGTCGGGCATGCCACGTTTGTTCCTTTTCTTGTATATATGTTAGATTTAGTTGTCTTTTTGCTTATTTTGTTCATTTGAGCTCATTTAATCCTGAAAATACAAAAGGAAGACAAAAACACACTTTTTCCAGCATTAGTACTAAAAATGGTTAGTTTTACGCCACAATTGATGTAATTTATATGTTGCATTTTGTGCACCTCATGACTCGTCAATTGACCCATCAAACGGCATGACCAGAAGGTGAAACCTCAAAGGGCTATTCCTTATAATATTATGGTCATATAACAATCCTTAATCAGGTTCTAAATTTTACCAACCGGGTCAGAATCGAAAGTTAAAGCAGAAGTCAAACTGCTTTGACTTTCGACTAAGAAATGAGTACTAAACTGAAAATGACGAGTTGGACATGATAAAACATGTCCTAATATGTCATATAAACTGTTATGATGTCAAAATTTAGTTTTAATACTTGGAAATTCATTTATCATAATTTGCAAAAATCTGTGTTTTTGAATTTTATTTTATACATGTTTGACTAGTCATTTCGCTTATTTAACGTGATGATCAGAGGGTGTAATCACAATGGATTAACACCTTCTTTATTAGGATCATGTTGCAAAGTTCAATTTCAACTTTGACTTGACCAAAACAGTCAGAACTAAAAGTCAAAGCAAAAGTCAATTTGCTTGACTTTCATATAATAACTAGCCAATAAACTGATATAGACTAGAAAGAACACTTACTAGTGTTTGAAGGAACACTTAAACTCGAAAAAGGAGGATTCTATAAGCAGAAGCAAGCTCCCAAGTGTTTTAGAGTAAAAGAAAAGAATGGTGTGATGATTTTGTGAAACTAAGGGGCTATTTATACTAATCTTGGAGTCAAAAGAATGTGCCAAGTGTCTCTAGGTGTACTTATGAAGTGATTAGTGGCAGGACACATGGCAAGAGGAGGTTAAGTGTAGCAAAGATTCAAAGTGAGGTGTCAAAAGAGGCTGAAGGCTACTGTTCAGGCAATTATCTGTTGTCAACGAACGCCTTACGGATCGTAAGGCTTTCTGTCTTGTCGTCCGTAAGGACCTTGGGCACGCAGGGAATTTGAACATCCTTACAGACCGTAAGAGGATGTTCTTGCGACCCGTAAGGGACCTCAAAATTTTTCTAAATTTCGCCTTTTAGGAAGAATTAACCCTTTTTTTAACATTATACTTTCTCTCATTCAACATATCTGAATTTATATGGAGAGAATTTAGACACGTGTCATGCTAGGATTCGATCCAAAATTATCGGGTTGTTACACATAAGTAGCAAAAGGATCATGCGCAACACCACATAACATCAAAGGATAAACTAGGCTTGCACCAAGCAACAAAATTAGAGATAACACTCATCTAGCCCGAAGCTCCACCCACTTACCATTCGCGCATGGGAGCAGCACTGGACTGAGGGACTTGAAGGAGTATGGTCCTAAATCCTACGCAAGGCATTTCAAGGTATGCGCACAGAAGGCCATGCCCAAACTTAATGAAACAACACGCAACTATCACCAGAGCATGCGCGCAAGCTCTTATCGGCGCATGTAGCGCAGTGACAACTAACACAAATAGAAATAGTATAAATGACAGGTGTTGCAGCCAATCAACAGGCGCCGGGCCCTACCCAGACAACTCCCACAACGATTAATCGTGCAGGAGACAATAAGTACAAAAGGACCATGACATTTAACCAATCAGGTTGCGCCGTTCACTTCTCCATGATCTCAACTCACACCTGGTGATAGGCTCGATAACAAGAACAACCGTCAAGCCACGTGGCTCCAATCACGATGCGCCAACGTCGCAATCCTCTGCAAACACTAACGGTCGTGTTAGAAGAGACAAATAGGATGTTCTTTGATGGCGACGTCTGGCCCAAGGCCCATCAGCCCATCTCATTCTCCATACTCTTCGGCTATAAATACCAGCCTTAAACCATATGTTTAAGGATCGGCTCTCACTCTCTCACTCTTAACACACAACCCATCTCATTCTCCATACTCTTCGGCTATAAATACCAGCCTTAAACCATATGTTTAAGGATTGGCTCTCACTCTCTCACTCTTAACACACACTCGTTTATTGTTCTTAAACGATACTTGTTCTCACGTTGGATGGTGGTTACAAGGAGAACCCCCACATCTCCTCCTTGTAACGAGTCTCACAGTGTATTGTTTTGTAGATTGCATCCCTAGTCATTGATCGAGGAAAATTAAGAGTTAACCTTCTTGACGAGACCGTTATCTCAAGGACAATCACTATTGCCTTTACATAATTATTTTTACTTCATCTTTTCCCCTTCCTCATCGCAATTTCCATCCATTTAGATTTTCGAATCTATGCTTGCGTTGAATAGTGTTTGGCACAGATCTTTCATAAACCACGGTTTCTCAAATGATATCTCCCAGGTCCAACCGATATTTTTCATCTTTGTTCAGATCTGTGATCCATCAGCGTTCAAATCTAGTTCAGATTGGTGATCTTCTTCTCCCCACCATTGTTCTTACAGATCCGGTTAGGCCGCCGGTACCGGTTCACCGGCCCAACCTCTAAACAGAAAGAACCGGCCGGTCCTTGCGCAAACAGCTCAAGTAGGGGTAACCGGACCACCTGCGGTAGCGAATCCCGGTTTGGCCGGCCGGTCTTCAAAACACTGCTAACGCGTTCTTGGTATAAACCCTGCCAACCGAGTTCTTAGTAAAGTTTATACGATATGCCCTGAAAACTATCCAGATGAAGTAATACTTCATGTATACCTACCCCCTTGCTGAGCAGCTAGGAATGCAATTGTGCACATGGTAGACAACCCCCCCATAAATCCGACTAAGTTTGTGTATATGCACATGGAGTCTTTAACTGTATAACATAACATCCTAAAATATTCACTTTAACCATTTTTTTAAAATCCAGGCGTATGCAACCATATACAAGTTAATATTAGTTCTACAATTCATTGTTATTTTCTCGTATTTAAAATCCAGGTTTATACGACTAATTGTTTCATATCCCAACTTAATTTCAACCTTGACCCAAATTCCAACACCCAATAACCCCAAATCAATTCCCATAAACAAATCCATTAGTATATACAAATGATTGTCTTGTATTGTAACTCAAATACACGAATACGATTCATGAAAAACATCCTCCACAAAACGCCCTTTCGACCATCCTAAAATCCCAGAATCGAGATCATACATCCCAACAACAAACCAATCGAATCGAACACGATTACTTCAAACAAACAAAGGTGTTTGATTTGAGAAACCAGAAGCACTTGTAGCACCATTGGTATGGGATGGATGAGTAGGTGGCCTGCTGCTATTGCTCAATGAAGAACAAGAAGCTCTTGTCGCTTTTGTGAAAAGCTTTGAAGAAGATGCACTTCGTGTTGGAGGTGGAAGAAGTGATCTTGATAATACCGCGTAACTTTTGCATGATTTTATCTTCTTGTTGTAAGGGTTTTCTGGCTTTGCAAGATCTTCTAAACATGTCACTTTTGATAAAGATGTGAAGGATTGTGATTTCCCTTGAAAGTGCTTGGATAATCCTCTCCTATAAATTCATTAAACATAAACATAAGAACAAACCTAAAGCAAACAAAAACATGTCACAAGTGAAGGGATAGGATCTAGGGTTTATAAAACATAGGTTTCCTAGGAAATAAAACATGTTGCAACTGATTAATATTAACTTACTTGGAAGGAAGTTGTTGAAGCAGATCAGACATGCTTCCTAACGCATGACTGTTGTTATCCAAGGAAGAATTGCTTTCTTCAAAGGCATCATCAGATTCATCATCTGAAGACGCAACACTCGAAACATCCGATGAAAACGAATCATCTTCTTGATCATTATAACCCATGAACCCGATCTTGTTTTCTTGATCTAATGAAGAAGAACCCATCTGCATCACCATCATGCTATGAAGGTATGAATGAACGATCTTCTCTTAGATATATAATCTTGAACCCAAAGTAATCAACTGTTGAGCCTTGGAGATTTGAAACCAAACTCAAGTTTTTTGACTTTGTATGAAGATAGAATGAATGATGCTTATCTTTGCTTTAGGTTAAAGTGAGAGATGAGGAGGATTTAAAGGCGTGATTGATTGGATAAGGGTACAAGTGGGATATGCGTGATTATAGATACAAATGCTGTGTGTGTATTTATGGTTGTATTTTGAAGTGGGCAAAGTAAAGATTCGGTGTTATCCACTTCTATATTTGGTGGGGCCTAATTTTTATTTGGTTTGAACGACACCACCTCAGAAAGTACGATTATTAGGTATGGGTTGGTTTACACTTAGACCTCTAAAGTTGTGGGTAAGAAGCGCTAGGGTCCTTATACTTTTAAAGATAGTCATGTGAAACCTTTAGTGTATTGGCATGAACCACATGACCTAAAAGGTTTAGAACATACAACTATTTTCTTATAAATGAGGCTTTTTCATGATCATGCAGAAACTTCACTACTAGAAAATTGGGCAATTGTGACCAAAATTTGTTACCGAAAAAATTGGTAGCAAATTTAGCCACCGATTTGCCACGGAAATGAAAATAAGTGTATTTATCATGATATGGTAGCAAAGTGGTTGTAATTTTTGGCACCTTTTTTATTTTCGGTGGCAATTTGTGGAAAAAATACGCAAAAAGATGAAAAATAAAAAAGTATTTGTTGATTGTGACCATGTTATTGGTGACAAGATGAAAATTCAAATAGACTGGTTTTTTTTATCTGCGCGCTTCAAAAATCAATTAATTAGGGTTTCAACCAAATAACTTCCCTCCCAAAATTTTAATCCCTTGCTTTTCACTCGCTCCCCCACGTCTAGCCATTCACAGAACTCTGCTCCCATACGTTTGATAATCGAAGTATTAAGCCTCTTGCAGAAGCAATTTCAAAGAACCCAATCCACTGCGTCAATTAGGGTTTTTGAGAAGGTATTTTGACTATTTTGTTCGTCATCGTTTCGTTCTTCTTGCTCATTAGGTTTCAGATTAGAGCTTTTAAGTTCATTCTTCTTGTTCGATTTTCATTAGTAGTGTGATGATTTGATAATTTCATTTTGAATCATGTTTATTGGTTGTGAATTTGGGGATTATCGACATGAATTAGTTTATATTTTTTGTCTAATTCAGTCATGCACGCCACATGTTTGATAATATGCCTATGTGAGATGTTTGTTTTCTTGAATCAATAGTTGAACTCCAGATTTGTAGTTTATTGCCATTAGATGTGTTTAAATTTGTTTAAGTAGTTTGGTCATTTGGGCTAATGTATGAAGCATGTTGGCTGATCATTGCTGTTAACTTTCGAGGTATGCATTTTAAAGAAAAAAAATCATGTTTACTTAGTGTAGGCACAATCATGTTTCATTTTAATTATCTGCAAGATGTGAAAATAGGTCCATGGAACTTTGTAGTGAATGGATTTCATCAGTTTATTTTTTATTCAAGTGTAGTTGATTACCGGAGCACAAACAGGGAGCAGACCATGAGTTTACCTTTGATTCAAGTGTAGTGATTACCGGAGCGCAAACAGGGAGCAGACCATGAGCGGACCACCATGCAGTTGTAGCTTCTATAGCAGCAGCAGCAATAGCAGCCATACTAGTAGTACCAGTACCGGGATTCAATTGATCTCGTGAAAAAGAATCCACGGAGGAAGCTTCCGTATTTGTGGGATGATTGAATTTAGCTACAAAGGTTGCTGCAGCATGGGCAGCGGGATTTTGTAGCAGAGTTGAAACAATGAGGCTAGAGATTGTCGATGAAAAATGGATAAACGATCTATAATTCTCTTCATTCATTAATTTACTTTCTTCTTCTTTTTTATTTTCTAAATTATTGATTCTCTAAATGGGAACAGCCATTAAGATTTTATTAACTGTGTTACATGCAGGAAAAAATGAAGGCACAACAGTCAAAATTCATGGAGAATATAAATTCAACTGCAGAGAGTGGCTTAAATGATTCTAGTGATGCTGAAGAAAGAATTTCTGATGTTGCAAACGGTTCAGATGGACATAAGCAAGTAATCTGTTATTGATATGTTATTGATATATATATCTGATAAAAGAAATCCAGTGTTAATGAATTTGCTTCCACTGGTCTGCCACATGAGGTTGATGCTTTTCCTCAATCATCACATGATAATAGCAGTCAAGCAGCCACGTCTTTTGGTGATGTGTTTGAAGAAAGTATGTATACACATTCTGGACAATGATTTGATGAAGTCCGAGGATCTGTCAGCTGCTAGTTGTAGTTCAAGTTCATATGGTAGTTCAAATGAATCACTTTTGCTTGGATAATACGTTACTTCTTTATATATGATGAAATAGCGAATAATCCGTCACCTTCAGAAACTAGAGGGTCTCATAGTAACTCAACAGTGGCGACCATTGGACTTTAGCAATGAGCTAATGATCTCTTAGGATTCGGTTTGTTGTGAACTATGACCAACATCTTGTTATTCTTAATCGAAGGTATGTATTTTGCTTTTGGTCAAATTTTAAGATTCTATTTTCACAGTTGATGAAGTATTTATGAGCTTCTTTTTTTCGTGTTTATTATTGATTTGTTTGCCTTCCAATTGATTTCTTGCTTTGATTTCTTACTTTAGAAGATGATTAAAAAAATAAACCAAGCTTTGATCGCAGATGCTTCTTATTTATTACTCATTCTTGTTCTTATCTATTTTGTGTGTGAGTGAATTTAATCAACAAAAGGTGAATTGAGATTGTTTTATTTAGTTTACTTATGTAAATCAGTGTTGTTGGCGAGCCTGGAGCCTGTCGCTGAAAAAGCAAAGGATTTTTTTTTAAGCTAGGTGCATAGTATTAACTGGCATGTTTAGGAGTTTAGACGTGTTTTAGGCTTGTTTAGGCGGTTTTAGGTTGATTTCTAGGCTTATAAAGGTTCATTTCAGCCTTAATCAGATTCTTTTACCATTTTTATCTGAATTTGCGCTAAATGAGGGCTTTTTTAAGCGAGGCACATTGTATACACTTTAACTTTAGGGGTTGTAGACTGTTTTAGGCTTGTTTAGGCTGTTTTAGGTTGATTTCTAGGCTTATTTAGGTTGATTTTAGCCTTCAATAGGGTTTGTATTATCATATTTTTGCAATGTTAGTGACCCTCGTGTACATAGCAGAGAGAAGACCCTGAGGTATGTTTAATCATTTATAGACTAATATTTTTTTAAATATAAATAAAACTCTTTACTCTTTGGCATTTTGGCATAAGTGGAATCAAATACAATAGTAATTTGTGTCCATTTGTATCTTTTCCCACTACTATTGTGTTTGTTTAGTTTGTGATGTTTGATTTTTTTATTGTTAGGTTTGATGCTTTTTATTTAGTGAGAATTGTAGCTCACAATTGGATATTGTTATCTTTGCAATCAACTTGACCCGTTATTAGTTTTCGTTAATTCTGACTTCTTGATTCAATTCATTGGTTGTTTTGTAGATTGAAAAGTTGAACTTAGTTATAAGGAGCTCATTAAGGAAAAGGATGAAGAAAAAGAAAGGTTAAATGGGATTATTGCGGGGTTGTTGGCTGGAAAAGAAAAAGATAAGTTGGATAAAGATACTGTGCTCGATAGGATGTCATAAATTGAAGCTATGTTAACAAGTACAATTCGAAGATAGGCTACAAACACTTGGTTTTAAATGTTTCGATGTTTATCATATTAGAATAATTTTAGTTATATGATGTTTTAGCTGGTATTTCTATTAGAATGTCTTATATGCTTTTGATACAGAGATGTTTTATATAATTTTGGGTTTTCGTGATCTTATTAGACTTTAATATAATTTTATAATTTTATTGATATGTAATTTTTATGAAAAAAGCAGGGAAAAATGAAAAATCAATCTGAATCAAAAACCAATATTCAAGCAATCACAAAATGGTAGCAAATAATTTAACAAATTCGTTAAATGCGATTTTCAATGAAAATGGTGGTTAAATGGTGGCAAATGGTTGGTAGCTAAATGGTGGCAATAAAGTGGCAAAAAAATGGTGGTTAAATGGTGGCAAATGGTTGGTAGCTAAATGGTGGCAATAAAGTGGCAAAAAATCTGTCACAACTCGGTAGCAAACAAGGCGGACCGTAGCAAACAAGAAGCGGTGGCAAATAATTTTGACCAATTTTGTGGTGGCAAAAATAAGGTGGCAAAATATAAAAATGGTCGCTATTTGGTGGCATTAGGGCAATTGACACGGGTGTTTTTGTCACCACATTTTCGGTGGCAAAATGGTGACAACAGGGAAATTGCTACTGTTTTGTAACCAAAAGTTTCATGACAAAAACCCTCTTTTCTAGTAGTGCTTATGGTGTTTCAGTTGAAAACCAACACAACTTAGGACTAGTGTATCACATAAGCACAGGGGCGGATATAGCTAATAAATAGGGGTTGCCTCCGCTACCCTTTTACGCTCTGGCGGTTGCGTGAATTTTGAAAAAATATGACGTTTTTTTTATTTCGTTACCTTTTTTTTAAACGTTACCCCTATAAGAATTTTATAAATCCACCATTGCATAAGCATTCTAACATTAGTCAGAAGTTAAAGTGGTGGTCATTTCCTTGAAAGTGAAAAGATTGTGGTTATCTCTTCTATATTGTAACAAGGGGGAAGTCAACGTGATTTCTACCTCATTAGTAATGAGAATTCATAGCATTCTTTGATCTCTTAGATAAAACTTTGTATAACACTGATATTTACTTTTTAGAGAGAACTTTAGTGAAAACAACTCTTGGTGCAAGGCTACCGGATGTGCGACAAGTTTATTAACACTCAACCACTATATTAGTAATATTTATCTAACCTTAAAACTCTTCATTTGTCGTTATTTAATTTATAACCCTAAAACATCGAATAACATAGTTGTTATGTGGGTTTCTTTGTCACACATTCATTCTTACAAACTAAAACTAAGTTTTGTGTAATTTGAATAAAACAAGTTTTGTGTAATTTGAATTTATATTGGTTTCCAAAACTCGCTATATGTCCTTAGAACATAAACCTTCCCTACTATTTATACCCTTTATACAACTTGAGGGGGTCTATGTGTTGATCTTCTATAAAGTGAGGGCCTAAGTGACACCAACCATAGGAATAAATGAAAAATAAGGAAAAGAAAATGGGGCGGTGGCATCTCAAATGTAAAAGCGCGTTGAATATTGGTCAGCGGGATCATGTTCCATACTCTACGCTATAATCCTAGGATAAGGATGCTACATAGAAGGATATTATTCGGCTTACCTACAATTTGTTCCCCGTTACGAAAAGACACAAACAGCCGGACCAATTTTTTAGACCGTTTCTATTTATATTTTATTTCTTGTTATCTAAAACAAAAATTTTAATAAAAAGTAATATAATCGATCCACTTGCAAAAATACACGCAATTTGTATAAAAATCTCTTGACTTATCTAAGGGTATACTTTTTTCTAATAATTATTTGTTAACTTTAAATTGGTCACAACTAGAATTAGTGAATTACTACCCGTCATCATAATGAAAAACCAACAAACAAAACACAACGTAACTAAAGACTAGTTGCTATTATAAACACTACAAAAAACTATAACATCAACATTTTTTCCTATACTGAACCAAATGCGCGTAAGCTATGCTAATACATCTTCGTGTACACGATCGGTTATCCCATCTTGATTAAGCGTTTGACCTCCAATTGGTCTAGCCAGTCGGTCTCTCTTTGGACCTCAACTTTCCTTCATCTTCAAAACACAATTGTAGGCTGATTTTTGTTTAACCTTACGTTTCCGGCCTTTTGGCCCCACGAACCTGAACCGAAGGCCATTGCGGAGCAGTTTCAAGTTGTCGTTTCGCAGGCCCATCTTAAACTCCATCAACGAGCACAGAGAAAACACGATTGAAACATAGAAAGCCTACCATTCCCACGGAATAATTCCAAATGACGTCGGGGACAAAAAAACTGCAACATCATATAAGAAAACAATAAATCCTAACCACACGGAAACAAAGGCTACCTATGTCGCAAACGGAAATAAACAAATATAGAAACACCAAACTGTTCAAACAAAGAATCGAGACGCCTACGACACATGGACAACACAACAGTTTAAGGTTGTATGCACAAACGGTGATAATCGTCAACAAAACATTTAAACAACAAAGCTAAGAGGTGTGCAAACTGATAATGTATAAATAAGTAAACAAATGGTGAAATATTAAAGTGCTCCAAGAAGCCAAACTGTAGAGAATCTACACGGCTATCACACATGCACAACACAAGAGTTTAATGTTGTATGCACAAATACCCATAACCCTCAACAAAACACTTAAACAACGAAGCTCAGAGGTGTAGGATGACGACAACATATAATACCAAGCCAAATCCTAAACAACATCACAATTATAGCTCTCAAAAGAATATTGTTTTGAACCACTTAGGGTAAGCAAGTTGTACATCCGCCAACAACAACAACAAAATAGGTCCAACATAGAGCATCCTAATAACCTTGGACACCCAAATAGCCATAATCAATATCAAAACAACCATAAAACAAAGCTCATAAGCAACAGACGTTTAAGTTACCAAGACAAGTCCAAAGCAACATCATACCTAATGGTCTCCAATGAGCCATAAGTCATCTTCATCGACCAAACAAAACAAACATTACACAAACTAACAACAGCTACGAAATCACAAAAGATCTTCGATGCACATCATCATTACAACTTCACAGACCCTTAAAACGTATAACCAAACAAAAGAGGGTTTTAAGCAATAGTTGGTTGTAGTTTAAGTTAGCAAGCCAAGTCCAAAGCAAGATGATGGATTGTTTTGAAACACTTAGGCTAAGAAAGTTCACGCAAATAACATTGTCACACCCAAATGGCCATAATCAATATCATAAAACCATAAAACAAAGCTTATAGATAGTTGCAACCTACGTTAGCAAGGCAAATCCAAAGCAACATAATAGCTAATAGTCTCTGATGAGCTATAAGTCATCTTCATCGACCCAACAAGCAAACATCACAAAGACTAATAACAGTTATAAAACCACAAAAGATCTCTGATGAACATTATCGTTACACCTTCACAGACCTTTAATGTCACACCCCGATATTTCCACGTATTACCGGTGGGCCCGGTGGGGAGTATCGTGACGTAGTTGATAACATCATAGACAAATAATCGCAGTTCAACGCACAGCGTAAGTCTAAAGTAATAATATTACAAACCGATTCGAAAGTAACATAAAATATTACAATGGATTGTAAAAGGATCCACAGGCGGATCTAAAACAAAAGAAATATTGTTCAACAGATTTAAGCATCAAAAGCTTGCAAGACTCTTTATTTGATATTAGGAGTAGCCAGCCCATTTCGCCTATTACCTGCACTTAACCTTTTTGAAAAATACGTCAGTTTACACTGGTAAATACAATTAACTGACTCTTTTTTAAAAGTGTCTATAAAATTGATTTATATGCACAAGGCACCAAAATTCTTTTATAACTTGGGATAATTATTTAAAAATAATCTTGTAAAAGATTTATATGTTTGTTATACGTTCAGTAGCCCGGGTTAGAAGTACCGGGTTAAAGATTAATAGACACACCACGTAATATAAACCCACGGCGAGTTAGTCTCAACAAGCGGGTACATCTTTTTACATACGCACTGGCAGGTGTATGCCTACACCCCGTGCTTAAGTCGTGGCCATTTCAATGAATGAGCCGAGGATATCCAAGACATGGTCATTAACCCCCCAAAGGTTTAAAACAAACAAAACAGATTAAACGGGTTATCTCAATGATTTAACCATTATTCGATTAAAGATTCAATACTCGACCAAGCGGTATTATTAAATACCGTACCCCAAGCCCGTATAAGGGAAAATAAGTTAAAAGTATTTACCTGAGTTTAAATAAAATTTTAATCCCAGCCGTATAACAATCAGCAAGTGCAAATAGCTTTTATTAGGCTCCTAAATCTAGAACGAAGGTTTTAATAACCTATTAGATTCCTAACGGGTCTTACTTAAGTTTAAACTTAGACCGGTTAGCTTTAAAGAAAGGCTTACAGTTCAAAACGTAAGATTAAGCGAAGACCAGATTAGAATGTGATTTAGACCCGACAAGTATGAAGACTTGTATAATATGGGTAAACTAAACACATTCCGGATTTTTGAAGTAAAAAATGATAAGGTTTGACCCGTTTCGGTTAATTTATGCAAACTAGTTACATAAACCGTACCGAACGCGAATATGCATAACGGGTAACCAAATAAGTCATGTACAGGTTCCACAAGTTAATATACTTAAAATGTGTTATGATATCAGTAGGATACCTTCCATTATGCCCAAAACGAATTTAAAATCAAATTAAGCCCCGAAAGGGTATTTTGGTCATTTTAAAGCTTATAAAAGAGGTTAAATAATAATATGAGGTTATGTCTAAAATAATTAATAAAAATATTTATTTTAATAAGTTATATCAGTAGGATATCATATATATGTGAAATTTATCTTTTATGACCAAACTATGCACCGGAGGGGCATTTTGGTCATTTCACATATGCTTTAAGGGTCAAATTTGGAAATATGAGTTTAAAACTTTTACTTACTGTTAAAGTATAAAAATTTATTCATAACATCAGTAGGTAACAAGTCTTAGATGCTAAATATGGTTTTAAACCATACTATGCGCCTAAATCGCATAAAAGTCGATATTTGACGATATTCGGGTTAAATTAAGAAATCTGAGATTTTGATCAGCCTTTACTGTTTAAAATAATTTATTTGATGTATAAAATCAGTAGAAAAAGGTTTGTATGTAAAGGATGTGTAAAACTCATTTTATTAGCAAAAAGGGCATAACCGTCAATTACCGAATCAATGCAAGAACCCTATGTTATGATCAGTTTAAAATTTAACAAAAATTTCCAAAAATACCTAAATATTATATCTTAATAGTAGGTGGCAAGTTTGGTGTCAAAATTTGGGTTTAAATGGGTTTTATGCCAAAAATGTCGTTTAATTAATAAAAAAGCTTGCATTTTACGATATCGCGCATAACTTCTATTTTAGACCACAAACTGATGTCAAACTTTTAGGACATACTCAAATATCAGTAATAAAGGTTTTTGTCCTCTCACATTTTCAAAAATCTCGTTTAAATATCAAAAGGGCATAATGGTTAACTTTTAAACATTTAACGGAAACATACAATGAACTAGGATTTCTATGGAACCAAGTTGTATAACCTCAGAGGGTTATACTAACCTATAACATGGTCCTAAAGGAACCCTAAGGCATATCTAAACTAAGCTAAATCGGGTCAGAACTGAAAGTCAAAGCAAAAGTCTACTTTTGCGACTTTCGGTTCCGAACCGAGCCTAAACTCAGAATTGTCGGGTTGAACCTGATTAGACATGTTCTTATATTATTTACCAAGTTATATTAATGTTAAAACATGTTCCATAACCTCTGCATTGTTACTTATGAATTTATTTGCCAAAATAGATTCTGTTGACTTTTTATAAATAAGTTTGACCCGACAATTGACCAAGTAAAAGTGATAATCAGTAGGTGCCTTTTTAAGGGTTTATTACCTACATAATTACCAACTCATAGCCACTTTCAATTCGAATAATGGCTGGACCATTAGTGATTAATCACTAAGTCAAAGCTTAATTACGATTGCTTTGACTTTTGGCCATTAAACTCATAAAACTTGAACTTAAGGAGCTAAGAACACTTACTAGGGTACTTAGCACGAAATATGAACTGAGGAAAGCTTCCTAGAGCTCCAAGGGACTCCAGAGAATGAGTTGTGAGGTGATTTTGAAAATGTGTAAATGAACAATGAGAAACAAGGGCCTTATATAGGATTTTTCACTTCATAAGATCATTCCACATGCCCCTACATTGATCCCAGATGTTACTAGGTGTCCCTAGTGCATGAAAAACCATTGGCACAGTCCCTGATATTGAAGAAATGCATGCAAAGGCGGTGTAACAGGCTGAACCTGCAGTTGTGCAGATTTTTCTACATCTGGCACTCTTTCGCGGGCCGCGTAAGACTCTTAAGGAGTCTACGCGGGCCGCGACGCTCCTCTGTCACCGGAAAACAACTTTTAATAATTGTAGTTTTGGTCCCTGGTCCATATTAAGTTTATTTAACTTTCGATTATTGCATTTTGGACCCCCATAGTTAACTATTAAGGACCTTGGGTCATAAACTAACTCCGTTAAGCTCCCGTTTAGATGTACGATCACCCGAAAAGTCTTGTTTTCTTCGAAACTCCACAAAATTAATATCCGATATTTTTTAGAGCAAAATATATAATTATTACAATGATTTTGGGTTCGTTAAAAGGTCACTCAGAGGTAACATTTAACATGTTGACACTTTTAGCCCCTATGTTTCGTAAAATCCTTATTTTAAGCACAAACGACTTCCAATGTTCGATAAATTATTCATTAAAGAATACGAACGTCGTATGAGGTCAATCAGAGGCACAAGATTGGTATGTTGACACTTTGGATCCTTTTACTAACATATTTACATTGTTTGACAATTTTAGTCCCTCCAGATCAATCTAATACACGTTTAAAGTCTACGACACGTGTCTTTATTATATTGGATCGTGATTTTACGAGGTGTTACATTTAAAAATTCAAAAGGCCTCATCCAAACATCTGATAAGAAATGTAAGCCAGAATCCTAAATGCACAACAACATCAGATGTTCGATATGAGACTCGATTAACATAAAAAAAACAAATGCACCAACAAATCCTTCATAAAAACATAAAAAACCCAACAAAAAATCCAAGAAACAAACGACGCGTAAACCTCGTCTTTAACGACTGCCGAACACACACACACAAAAGGCATGCACCTACAAATCCTTCAAAGAAACACAGAACCCCAACATAAAAGTGGAAACATAAACGCCAAAACGTAATTAATCGTCTGTGATGACGGCATAAGCCCTAAAAATTGGAAACCAAAACAGCTGGACCAAGAATCTACTTGGAAACAACGAAGGGGTAGACAATCGGAGTAACTCCAGTCATCGTAGACGGAGGACGTAAATACAACCAATGCAATTTTTCCGATGGTTTAAAAAGAGAAAGTGAAAGCTTTAAAGTGAAGTCAAACACCACAAAAACCCAGCCTTAAATACCCACAAAAGAAAACAACATGCAAAGCCAAGAGTACAAACATAATGTGCACAATAAAGTGATGATGCGTGAGATACAATCAGGAACACAAGTATGTTGGAAATTGATAATAGATAAATAAATAAACTAATATAAATTTATTTTATGAAACATATTGTGTGTCACTTTATCAAATTTTGATCAATTTAAGAGTTATGCCATTGTTTCATTTAAAAAAGGACACAAGTAGATGCATTTTAAACAAGTTTGAAAACTTCATATGTTAATATTTGTTTCACGACTTTTCCCTGTATTGTTAACAAGCTTAGATATTTTTTTACACAAAAAGTTAGGTTAAAAAACTTTTTAATGATCCCCCACCCTACTCAGTTGGTCAGTTGGGCTGGCGTTCTCCTTGGAGACGCCGATTCGACTCCCGGCTGTAGCAAAAGGTGTGGGACGTCCCAATGATGGATCGTTTCCTACCGAGGCATGGTTCGATCTGGAGGGCAACCCGATTTTAACCAGCTGTTACCCCAGCGAGGTTCTCGTGTGAGGGCAGCATGGTTTCCGAGCGAAGGTCAGTTTGCGCGGCGCCGGGGCCCGATAGAACATCGCGTCCGGAGGCGGGGCTGATGGGGGATTATCTTTGACAAGAACCCGGTGACCATTAGGTCCTGTACATAGAAAGTTACCCTTAAAAAAAATTAATGGAAAATATGATACTATAATTTACTTTTGTAGTATCTAAGTTCATTTACGTAAATGTAATTTAGTTAAGTCATAGTTTTCATTAGAAAGGTTTTGTTTATTATTTTTATTTTTTTTAATGAGAAATGTTAGTTACATTCTACTTTAAATTAAATAATTCTAAATTATTTATCTACATAATTAATATCCTGATATAATACCGATATATTAGTGATATATTGGTTATTGGTCCTCTGTTGAGATATCGATTCAAAATATTGACCGATATGTGACCAATATTTGATCCATATTTGATTGATATATTAACTATTTTCCCCATATCAGTACCTTTCTTTTTAGTTCTACCGTTCGTCTTTCTTCTTATTATTGCTATTAGTGTTTTAAGTCTTAATTGTTAGTTGCAACTGTTAAATGTTAGTGTTTTAAGTCTTAGTTATTCCTACATGCTACAATTATTAGTGTTTTGCACATTGTAAAAGGTTAATTTGTTAATAGTAGGAGAATATACTGAATTGTTAGTGTTAAATTGATATATATATATATATATATATATATATATATATATATATATATAAATTTAACATGATATTAAAATTACCGATATCACATCGCGATAACTGATATCTCAAATATTGGTCCTTGACCGCTATCTGAGATTTTACCGCATTAACTGCTTAGCTATTTATACAGGTTTAAACCTGAAATCTCTATTATAAAAAAACAAGTGTCTCCGCTAAATAAGTCAAACCCATGTGTTTAACTTAATTTTGCAGTTTAGCACTCTACTATATACTAATACATTATTGTAATAAAAATTGTGTTAAAATAGAACATTCATTTTCTTAAATAAGTTTCAGATAAGAACATGATATTGTTTTTAGACTATGGGGTATGGTGGGGCTTGGGTTGGGGCATTGGTTGACACGTGGAATGGGAGCCTCCCACCACTCAAACCCACGCCCATGGGGTATGGTGGGGCTTGGGTTGGGGGCTTGGGTTGGGGGGCATGAGTTTGGTTTGGCCATTGAGAGTCTGCCATGTCACTTACTAGCCCGCCACACGCCCGGCTTCAAACTCATGCAAATGGGGGCCACGCCCAAAACTCACGCCCAACCCAAGCTCCCGGGATGGTGCCTTAGGCGTTTTACCCCAACCCACTCCCAAACCCCCGCCCCATACCCCACGGCCTTACATAAAACGATAGGTTAAAATAACCAGTTAACAATAAGAAAATAGGAATTCAGCTTTTCGATTTGCAAAAAGAAATTAGAAAAAAAAAACTCTAATTTTCCATTATAATTAAGCAACCTCTTACGTTTGAACATGTGTAAAGTTTTTTTTTTTTTTTTTTTCACCAAACCTTTCAATACTTTTTATCATGTTAGGTTTAAGGATATCCAGGGGCACTCTTGGGGAGAGGGTGCGGTGACCCCTAACCCTGATCGGGAACACCGCAGTGATTACCGCGAGGACCCGATTCAGGGAGGGGATTCGGCATGAATTCACCGCGTTGAATGGCACGAGTTTTAAGGAACGGTCGAATTTTAAACGGTCAAATTTAAAAAAAAAAAATCACTTTTTTAACAAATATAAATAACCACACCCACCACTAATTTTTTATACTCTCAAACCACACCCACTTCACTCATTTTTTATACTCTCAAACCACACCCACTTCACTAATTTTTTATACTTTCAAACCACACCCACTTCAAACCGAGCAATGGAGAACCAACCCCGCGAAGCCAAGAAAAAAACTAAGGGACGGGGCTCGCAACCGTCTCGTGGTGGTTCGAGCGGTGCAAGTGCACAACCACAACCCCCTTTCGGATATACTTCACAACCCCCTTTTTTTTCCAACAACCTTCACACCCCTCGGTGGAAGTAACCAGACCGTGCATCAAGTACGGTCTAAATGGGGCCCAATGATGACGAAAATAAACTTTTTCAACGGCCTATACCAACAAGCGGTAAAAATTATATTTTTTAACATTGTATATTTCTTAATTTTCTTTACTAAGTTCATATTTTTTTAACACTTATTATTTTATAATATGTAGGATCGCACACGAGGAAGCGGGTGTAAGGATCTCGACGTGATGAAAGTCGCTTTAAAGGAATTTAAAGAGAGATTTCCGAACGGTTTTCAACATGTCGAGGCGTGGGAGGTCGTTCGAAAACACGACAAATGGGCCCAAGTCCCATTGTTGGGTGAGGAAGGGAAGGTTCGGCACAAAAAAGAAAGCCCGTTGACGTGGACCCTTCCATACCCGATATGAACGAAGACCCCTCGCCACAAAGGACACAACGGCGAGACAAGCGTCAAGCGACATCGTCCGAGGGAAGCTCGGCCGAGTTGGCGGCACAATTCAAAGAGTACACCGCCATGAAAGAAGCGAAGCACGCGATGGAATTGGAGGCGATTGAATTGAGGAAGAAAAGAGAGTCGGAGGCTCGCGAGCTCATATCGGAACAACGCGAGACGATGAAAAACTACAATTACGATCGAGATATGAAAACATTCCTCAAGCCGCACGACGATGCTCCGCCAAATATGTTGTCGTTCATCCTCGCCCGAAAGCGCGACATCGCTAACAAGTACGGGTGGCCGTGCGATTTCTAAAATTTTTATTTTCTAGTTTTAATGTAATTTTTATTTTCTAGTTTGAATGTAATTTAATTTTCTAGTTTGAATTTAATTTTTATTAATATTTTTTTATAAACATGCATAATTACAACAATAAAAAAACAAAAAAATAAAAATAAAAAACCAAGTCCCCTAAGAGGGGAGTGCCGCCATCAATTTAGGGTGTTAGGGGAGTTTAAGAGGGGAGTTGACGTGGCACACGAGGATTGGTTATGCGTAAGAGAGGGGACTCCCCTCTTAGGGGAGTGCCCCTCTCACCCTAACATCACGTCAAGTTTCGTTTTTTACGCGAAGAATAGTTAGGCTATGTTGATTGGTGATCTAGTATTAGAGTATTAGGTTGGTCACCAATAAGACAAAAATTTTGGTAATTAAAAAAATTAAAAAGAAACTCATACCAATCAAAGTTGACAACCAAGTTGGTGGGCAACCTTTTGCAACCCAAATTAATACTCCTAATAATATAATTAATCACATAATTGATAATATTTAAACTTAAAAAAATAACTAAATACACGGTATTTCTTAATTTTGTTTTGTGAACATCCTGATATAATTTTTTTTAAAACCTAGTTCATTCAAAAACATATATTTTTAGGTTGGGATAGATTGTGAATGTGGGTTAAAAATTGAGGATGGTTGGTGGAAGAAAGAGATATTATTTTTTTTTAATAAAATGTTAGGTTGAGTTGGTCACCAATGGACATAGTCTTAGAACCCTCAAAAAGCCCACATGGTAGATTTCATCCTCTTTAAAACCCCAAATTCCACCATTCCCTCCTTCCATCTTTTCCGCCATAACTCTATAAATTCCATGTTAATGTTTTGAGCTGAAGCACGATAATAGGTGGAGTCATATAAGTTGGTCATACCAAAGAAATACGGAGGCTTAGGTATCGGTGATCTAAGAAGCGCGAACCTTGCTTTTTTGTCAAAGTGGTGGTATAAGTATAAGGTAGATCCAAATACTTTATGGGCTAAAGTGGTTAGGGCTATTCATGAGAAAAAAAGACAAGTAAACTGTATTCCTTTCAATAGCATATTCTCTGGTACATGGAAAGATATATATTTGGTTGGGAAAGAGCTTGAAGTTCTTGGTATCTCATTAAAAGAAAATATTATAGCGAATGTCGGATTCGGTAACAAAGTGGGCTTTTGGGCAGATGTTTGGACTGAAGGGGGCGCACTGATGAATCGTTTCCCTGCTATCTTCAATATCGCATCAAACAAAAAAGCGTTTGTGGCAGAAAATTTTGTTAAATATCGGAATGAATTACAATGGAATATTCGTTGCTCTCGACCTCCAAATTGTGAATCTGAATGGGCCCAGTGGTCTGGTCTAATGAAAGTTTTATATGAAGTCAAGTTTAGAGATGATGAGGATGTATGGACTTGGAAATCAGATGAAAATAATAATTTCTCAGTTGCTGAGATCAGGGATCAAATTATCAGGCAATCAGCGGAGATTGAAGATGAGTGGCGATATTGGAATCGTTGGGTCCCGCCGAAGGTGAACTTGTTTTCATGGAGAATAGCTATGGGTAGGATTCCTGTTAAAACCGAACTGATCAAGAGAGGCGTACAACTTCAAAATCAAGTGTGTTGCAGGTGTGATGCCTACGACGAGTCGGTGGGACATTTGGTACTTAGCTGTACGATGTCGAAATCAATATGGTGGAACATCCTAGCTTGGGTAAAACTTCCTGTTAGCACGCAGTTCGGGTCAAGCAAAGAGCTTCTGAAGCAGGTTGATAGTTGGAAAGGATCTAAAGTTTGGAAGAAAGTGATAAACTTGATTCTCCAAACAACAATTTGGCACATCTGGAAAGCAAGGAACGAACATGAGTTCAAAGGAATTCGAGTCTCGGGTAGTAAAGTGGTGGAGGAAATCAAGGCGGATTCATTCATTTGGCTAAAGAGTCGTTCGAAGTTCGAGAATATAAACTGGGTCAGATGGATGGATTTTAATGTAAGAGACATAATACACTAGTCTAGTTTGGGGGGTTTCAATGTATGTCGTATTTCTTCTTTCTTGTTTGTTTTGGGTTTTTACAGCATATGCTGGCCCTGTTCTATAATCATAGAATATATTGATTGTTAAAAAAAAAATATAGATAATGGGTTGGTGGAGTAATCAATCAGAGTTAAAGAAAGTCAATAATGAAAGTTTTGCCTCTTCGAGGCAAGTAATCAATTTATACCCAAACAGGCATAGCGTTGTGTAGCGATTATGACTTTAGCTCAATAAATTAAAAACAATATATACATAAAAAGGGGTTTTGAAGAGGATGAATTCCATGTTGATGTATTACTTTAGCTCAATAAATTAAAAACAATATATACATAAAAAGGGATTTTGAAGAGGATGAATTCCATGTTGATGTTTTCACCTGAATTATTTCTTTGATGGAGATTGTAGAACGGGTCCCATATCACCGGGCTGATCCCACCGACTATTATGTTTGCAAGTCAAGGTCCCATCAGTGCAACAACTACTGAGACATGATGCAGAAGGTCCTTCAACTAAACTAATTGACTATTTAACGGGGTTGTCTGTAACTTCAGAAGGTCTTTTTTGTTGCAATGGAGAGCTTTTGACGTTTAAAATTTGTTGAAAGTCCATCCGGGCTAGGTTTCTTTCGACCCGATTGACTCTTTGGGTAGACCTTGGAATATACCGATCATGGAAATTCCGTGCATTTTGATAGACCTGCCATTTTGCCATTATAATAGATTAAAAGGTGAGTAAAATGGGTCAATACGGGCTTGTTTGATCTTTAACAACATAGTATCATGTAACAACATAGCCTTTGCAATTGTATTAGTAAACATAGTGTTGGGATTGAACCCTACCAGAGGAACAGATAATGAAAGCCAAAACCGGATCACGACAGTGGATTCAAAATAAGCAGCTGTTTACATTAAGCTTTCCCCTTGACAATGGTTATCTAACAGCTGATAGATTTCAAGTACTGCTCAATAGAACAACTGATGAACCAAACACTGATGAAACTCTAAAGACTGCTGAAGACAAACACTGACGCTCTATCTACTAATGCCTCCTAAGTACTGCTGAAGACACAAGCACTGCCCATTCAAGGACTGATCACCTTTGAAGAAAGCACTGATGCTCAACATCAGTCCTCAGGCTACATCAGTGGAAAATGAGGCAGTAGTTTCCCTATGTTTTGTATTTTACTAATAATCAGTTGTTAAACATCAGTAGTTTGTATAGAACAGTGTTTACAGGTTGTTAGGTTGTTAGATGTCACTTTCATGGTGACGTCAGTTAAGATGCCTCAGTGGTTTGGTTTGCCTATAAATGGAGCAGTACCTTGTACTGTTACATTTGATTTTGACTGAGCAAGTTCTTCTTCTCATGTCTAATCCTTTCATCTTGTGCAACCAACCTTGGAGCATCAGGCTGAGGGGGAGTTTAGTATTGTAAGCATGCTTGTAATCATTTGCTTTGTAATTCAATCATTCAACTTAATGTGAAGCATTTGTTTATCAAACTATTCTCTTCCTTGATTGTGTTTACAAGGTTTGTATTCATTTCAGCTGCACTTTACATTATTTCATATTCTCTTAATGTACAAATTATACAAACAAACACAATCATGAGAGCCTCCGATCCTAACAATTGGTATCAGAGCCCGGACAATCAAATTCGATCTAACAATCAATTTGACGTAAAAGTTCAGCTCAAAATTCATTGATACTAAGGTTGATTGTATTTAGTTGAAAAACAGAGCAACGAGAAATCATGCTCAAAGTGACTATTCTAAAGCTCTGTAAAACAACCAAGATGTCATAAGATTCACAAATTTTCAAACAATAAGTGATGTCATGCACAAATCACCCATAGATTTCAGATCTGAAAACATGTCTGGTAACTATGGTATGATTATCTTCATTCAAAATTGATCTCAACTGTTATGAAATTTGTGATGATTTCATCATATTTTATACTAAAGTATGAACCTCAGATTAACAAAACCTATGTTCATGTAAACATTAGTGTTTTGCTAACATAAAAAGAGGGAAATAAAACTTTAGTCATGAAATCTTATGTGTTAAAAAGCAGGTTGAGAATCCTCAAAAGGACCAAATCAACCCTGTCAAAACACATTAAGAAAATCAGGGGTCAAAAACAGTCCAAATCATACGTAATGTGAGAATTGGTAATAAAACATGTACAAATGTGGCCAGATCTCTCAAAATATTACGGCAAAATGATTCTGGATTAAGGATCTCCTCAATAAAATTTCCCAGAAAGTATTTCTGTACTTATGAATGGGAAGGGTAAAAAGTGAAGAAGAAAATGAACAAAACTCAAAAGTGTGTTTATCTCAAAACTTTTGAAGTCGAAAGAAAAGAGTATAAACATAAAACACCGATGAGTTCAAAGTTGGGTAAACGATGGTCATCATACAACTGTGTGCATTCATTAATTCGGGAAAAGATCAGGTAACAATGGTATCTCCAGTGACTGACTTTAAAAGAAGAATTTGCAATCAGTTGACAAGAAAATAATCCTAAACAGTGGTCATAATAACTTGAGAATGATGTGTTCATAAGCCTTTTTGGGAAGTCACCAGATCCTTTTGATGTTATTTTCAAAATAACCTTTATGTTTTTTTAAAAGGTGTTTTTCTCAAATAAAACCGGATATATTATTTTTTTTAATAATATATTTTGTACTTTTACTCATTTTTGATAGTAAAAGCTTGTTTGCCGGTCAGGAGGTAATTTCCTTATTTTTGTGTGAAGTTACTTTCCTTAAAACATATCAAAAGGAAATGGTGCATATGTCAAAGTCATATCAACTTCAAGTCTGTTTTATCAAAGATCAAAGATTGATTGCTAACAGTTTTAAATTACTGAGATACTCATGTTCTAATTCAGATAATTAGACACAAAATGAGTAGCCTTAGTAAAAAGTTTTCATCATCTAGGATGCTAAACCACTGTCAGGAATAATGAAACATGTGGTAAAACCTTGAACATAAATTCCTGAAGAACTGCTGATAAAATAAATTGACAACTTGCATCTAAAATGTGATTTGTTAAGTATAGCATTCCTGCAGATCAACAAATGTTGGACATGATATTGTGTTTACATAAGATAAAATCAATTCCCTCATCTGAACAAGCAGGTGCTCAAATTATTTGTCAAAAGTTCAACCATTGTTTGCACTAACTGTTGCTGAGTTAATGGTTTTTCATGAATTTACCACTGTCTTCCCTTAACTACTGTTGTGGTCAAACATCTGTTTCCTAAAGTCTGCCCACTGCTGAAAGTCAACCTCTACTTTCTCATTTTTCATGATATACACTGTTGTTCAAAATCAATGTTTTATCCACTGATGTAGTAAAAAGCATCCACTAATGGTAAAAATCACCCACTGCCTCATTTATTACCGTTGTAACCACTGATGTTTGTTTCATCGGTGGCTCTCAAAACAACTGTCTTCCATTTATTTTCTCTCTTCATCTTCGCATCAGAGGTTGACACGTGTTCAGTTTTTAGCCATCAGATCATTGTAACCGCTGCCACATCAGCACTCACTTTTTCCCTAAATAAAACCCTGATTAAACCCAAACAGGGGCTCATACTGTCGAATTGAATTCCAAAATTCTCTTCTTAAAGCAGTTACCCACTCTTCTTCACAAAGACATTCTTCGATCTTCCTCATCAAAATGACGAAACCAAAATCGAAATCAAAATCAAAATCATCTTCTTCATCTGCTTCTAAAGACGCCACTCAAATGGCCGCTGAACCAAACGAAATACCATACAAATCTCCTCACAACTACTTGGGTATACTCACAAAACCCACTTCCACCAACACCTTCGACTCCATCATCAACACCTTATGTAACATTCCTATTTTTATATAAGAATTATAGGTTTGGTTAAATTTATTAACCACAAGTAACTAGTTTATTTTTAATATAAATATTCAACCTAAATAGTTTTAAACACTATTTTATATAGTTGGTTGAATTATTATATTAATTAATTGGCCTATGTATGGGTGACCTGTCTAAATAAAATAAAAGTATATAAAAACTCATATAATTAAACGGGTAGATTACGGGTAAGTTGACTGTTAAAAATATGAAGTACCTAGACGAGCCTAAGAACCGTCTAATAACTAAATTATAAAAATAACATTATATTTGAACCTACTCTATTTTTAATGAAACTTGGTTCCAAATGTAGACAAAAATATTCTCGTTCTGATGACATATTTATTATTTTATAAAACGTTATATTTTAAAAGTTATACGCGCCAAATAAGTGAAGCAGTTAAATTAATTATAAAAATAAAATAATAAAATAAAAATAACTAAAAAATTTAAATATAGTTAGTGGTACGTGTTATTTAATAAATAATATTATATTAAAACCAAATGTAAAGAATTTGGAAGTGCACGTGTAGTGCCCAAGTTCAAAGAAAAAAACAATTTGTGTAGGTGGCCTTACCTGCGTGAAATGTAAGCCAACTTCTCAACTATAAATATATGTAGGTATTCTCCAACATCTCACACAAATTTCCTTCTTTCAGTCTCTTGCTATCTCTCTCAAATATATGTATTTTCTTTTATTAGTTACCCAATAATAATGATAAAGCCCTGCTCCGTTTTAAGTATTGTAACTCCCGATCACCGCTACCCTTTTCGATTGATCTGAGCCCATAACACATGTCAAGGCTCTGCCTGACTAAGCTCGTTGGGGTTCTGTCTCGTGACATAGGGACAAGGTTGAATTAAGGGTACTATACTTACCACGAGTGCATTATATATTTTTAATAGCTTAGAAGTTATACCCAACATTTATACCAGGAGGCCTTCTAGTTGAACCCTAAAATTACAAAGTGAGTCTATTCCCTTTTCTCACCGTTTTATTTCCTTTTTGTGATTCACTGAGAACTATTATTTATTATTTTGTCAAATAAGAAACTCTATTTGAGACCCCAAGTGATACTGTATAAACCCTAAAACAATTAGAAACAGGATCAGGACCCCTAAAACTCAGGGGGGGCATTTCCCATTCGATATTATCTACACAATTCGTTGTCAAAAATGAATTTTCATAAAACATCAACTCAGCAGGCCTAAGTAGGTGACGAAGCAGGCCTAGCCTACTTTGGATTCCCCCGCGACAAGCGACAGATCCCGGGGATCCTGTCGCGACATGCGGGCGGGTCCAAATCAGGCTATAAATCCAGGGGCCTGGGGCTTGAACAGTTCGCTTATTTCGACGTCAAAATTCGATTCATACACTGAGAAAGCTTCTGTTTACCATAAAAACACACACTAGCACGAAACGCTGCTACGATACAGGGTATTAACTTGATCGCTGCTATGATTCGATATCCGATCGATTGAAACTATCCGATGAATGTTTAAGTGCTACTCAAATTGAGTTTATACTTTGTCAGTCGTCGTGATTCCGACAGGATGTTTGAGTATCGCCGGAACTCTGGCTATACTCTGTCATTCGTTGCGAATCCGCTGGATGTTTAAGTATTACACTTTGTTATTCGTCGTGAGGGTTTAATCTCGTGAGTTATCGTAAATGTTGTATTAGTTATTTACCTAGTTCGTGTGCATTATTATTAAATTAGGTTATCAGGCTTATCAGTAGGCTAAACTTCACCCCATACACTTACAATCAAAGTAGATGCTAATTCTCAGAAGAATTAAATCAGGAAGCTTGTTAAATCAATACTGCATGCTTATAATGTGAGTCATTCTCTTTTTATCAACTATTTTACAATACTCCAAATTATTTTCCAAAGTTATAATTACAGGGATTAAGTCTTTGTAGTCTTCAATTACAGCCGGTATGTAGGGTATTGTGCACATTACTACTGTTTTTATCAGTTTAGGTGGGCGTACCTAAATCATGATACATATCACTTTAAGGTGAACGGACCTAAATAGTGATACACGTCACTTTTGGGTGAACGGACCCAACAGTGATATGACCACAGTCACAGAAACGAGTCGAGTGACAAATACTGTGGGTAGTTGGTTGACATATAAACATTGTAATCACTCTTAATACTGTAAATTATAACAAGTGCGTCGTTTTTATCAAAATGAATGATTCACTCAGTATTTCCCGCTGACAAAACCTTTTTAAAACGTGTTTCAGGTGATTACAATAGATTGGAATAAGAGTTGGATATGGCACCAAAAAGGCTTACAGAAGTGGCTTGATTTATCAACTAAATAAAAATTAAGAAAAGTTGTTTTATGTAATCAAGGTTATATTAAAAGCTACCTTTGTAAAACATGGAATTTATTCCATCTATTTAAATAAAATCCGGTGTTTCTAAACTCTGATATTTTTCCTAACTCACGGTCCTGATGAAATTTCCGCTGCAATGTTTTTCAAAAATAAACCACCGGTACCACTGGGCTGCTCACGGCTCACGATTCCGTCTAGGTGGGGTTGGGGGTCGTGACACCTTATCTGCATCAAAGTACAAAACTTTGCTAAAAGCAGATGCTCCTATCTACCTACAAACGCAGAGAGAGTTCTGGAATAAGGCTACCCTTGAGAAACAAGGAGACATTATCACAGCCATCAACTCCTCGATACAGGGTAAAAAATTCAAATATCTCCACAATCAATTTCAGAAGTCTTTAAACTCGATGATCTGAAAGGTAAAACCTCTTTTTCTAAAACCGAGTTGAAAAAGAATTTCATGAATAGGGGATATGGAGAGCAACCAAAAAAGGATACCTTACAAAAGGGTTTCTTCCCTTCTGCACCAAGGTTTTTATTTCACACTCTTTTGATGTGTGTTTCTAATAAAACAACTGCTTTTAACGAAATACCATCAAAGATTCAATGCCTGAGATATGCTATTTAAAATAATGAAAATTATAATTATTCCCAGGAGATTTTTGATGATTTGGTGAAAAATGTTGATAGCAAAGCATTTCTGCTTTTTCCAAGGTTTCTAAGCTACTATTTTGAACAAAAATTTAAAAAGGAAGATGCAGAATTGCTCAAACAAGGTGCTCACTTTAAAATAAATGGTTTAACGCCTGAAACATTCTCTAGAATGTTGGCACCTATAAAAACAAAAGCAGAGGTGCCTGAGCAGAATTTAGCAGATGAAACTACTCCTCAGGTATCGGCTGCTGAGCCCACTGCTCCAGGTGATCAAAGCAGCACACCCACTGTTTTGAAACCCACACCTGCCACCACCAAAAAGACCAAAAAGAAGACATCCAGAAAGCCCCCCAAACCCAAAACAAAGGCACCTCTAGAAGATGAGATCCCAGAGCCACTGCCGGTGACAACACAAATGTCACAAATAACCACTGCTGCTACTTCCTCACAGCAGATGGAAGAAAGATCTCCACCCTTGCCTCAAACTCCTCCTGCATCCTCACAAAAGGATCAGGTTATAAACACAGGGACCCCACAATATGAAGCTCTGGACCCACTCGGATCCATCTTCCACAGTCCTGATCCCAATGACATGTCTCTTTCAACTCCTTTATCCTCACCCCTCATATTACCACAATCCATGTTACCCTTGTTGCATGCAGTGAATGTAGCTCAGACACAAACCAGTTCCTCTCAATCACCTATCACTGAGAGTATACTCCCACAAGTGACTGGGTCTGATGTCTATGCCTCTGCTATCCCAGTAACAACTGAGGAGGTTACACTACAGGAGTTACAAGTAACTCCTGTCAGTAGTTCAAGTGGAGCAGCCACTACAAATGTTGAACCCACTGGTTTACATTTGGACAGTGGTTTCATTCATAAGACTCCCTTGAAGGCAATTTATTCAATAGCACCTATGAGAACCACCAGTGAGGTTGTTTTGCCCACTGGTACCCTCAAAAGGCTATCAAGTGCTGAAGAAAGAAGTCCCCAGTACCAAGAACAAGGGGCATCAATGAATGACTTTTGGGATTCATTTCCTAAGTCACACATTGATACAACCACTGCTGGTGGGGATTCAGATGATCCTATTAACTTGGGTGATGATTCAAAATATCAGGAATTGACGGGCAGAGTTGAAAATCTAGAGGCCTCAGTTGCTGAAATAAAGGATATGGTGCAACAGCTGTTAGAAGCTCAAAAAGCACAATCCTCTGCTGCTCCAGCTCAAGCACCTACACAACATGCACCTGCTGCAAATGAGCTATGGAATATGTTCCAACCACTGCTGGAAAGACAAAACAGATGGCTGATCAGCAGCATGCTATACATGTACAAAAGCTGACAAACATGGTGGAATCAAGGTTTAAAGATACTCAGGCAGACATCAAAACTATCAAGGCTCATATCCAAAGTACCTCTGGAAAAATTCCTCCCACTGTCCTTTTCATGAATGAACCCTTCCCAGATAATGCCAAAAAGGGGGAGAAGATCAAGTGGAAGAAGAAGGGAATTGAAGATGGTATCTACATTGAGCCAGAAAAGAATAGCCAAACCAAAGCTGCAGTATCAACACACACCACATTACCACACACCACCACAACCACTGCTACACCATCATCATCATCTTTGATCACATCACCAAAACCAAATTCACCACCAAAAACAGCCACCCCATCATCACCTCCTGCCAAAAAGCAGAAGACAACAGATGTTACAACATCTGCTGTAATGACAACAGTGGTTGAAACACCAGTTGTTTCAACAACTGTTAGTCAGACACTTTCCACACCTCAAACCACTACCATTTCAACCCCTGCTCAAAAGCAGAAGACACCTGCTGATACATCAGTAGTTGTAATGACAACAGAGGTTGAAACACCTGTTGTTTCAACAGCTGTTAGTCAACCATCCACCACTGCTCTCACCATTCCCACATCACAACCAGCAAAGCTTTACACCAGAAAAAGAAAACTTACTTAGGCAAATGAGGACAAATATGATCCCATTGCTGCTAAATATCCACTGGAACTAGAAGCCATAAAAAATGAGATGAGACAGTTCTACACTGATGATGATCCTTCAAACAGAAGATTCCCTTCACTCATAGGCTTCATAGTCCCAGAAGACATGGATGAATATCTTGAGCTCAAAGCAAGGCAGGCTAAGATAAGAGCCAAGATTGAATGTGAAGGTCAAAGTGATGAAGCCATCTCTGAAAAACTGGAATTCTTGCTCACAAAAGTTAAGCAGATGGAAGATTTTGCACAAGAACTAAGCAAAGAAAAGGCTGATCAATGAAATAAATTAAGAAAAGGATATCTTGCTTCTATCATGAAAGAAAAATTCTATCCTGCGGAAGATAAACAGTTTGAAGAATAGCCAGTAGTTGCTTTAAAGCATGAGGCAAACAGGATTGAAAGAATTAAAAATGATCCAAGAAAGAAAAAGACAGCTCCAAATTGGATCAAATACAAAAAACTCATTGCTGACCTCACATATGAATATAAAAGAAAGAAGCAAGAACTGGTGGATGCAAAAGTGGATACTGCCAATGCCATAGCAAAATGGACAAAGCAGTACACTGATGAAGCTTATGAAAGGCTTAAGAAAAGGAGAATAACTGTCTCAGGCACTCCAATCAAGCCCAACTACAATAAGCTGGAACAACAGTTAAATGCTCTTCAATCACTGGTCTCATCAGTAGAAAATCCTATCCTTGTGACAAACCAAGAAGAAGGGAAATCATTGACCAGCGAAGATGTGAAAGAAAAGGAAGCTGAGTACTTCAAGGATGCCATCAAGAAAATGGATCTAAAAGAAGATAGATCAGCTAAGCTTCAAGACCTTGCCAAAAAGGTATTAACCAAACCTGCATCACCAAATGACTCAGCAGAAATATCAGACATTGAGCCAGATCAACAAAAGAGACAAGAGCAAATTGAAAAGGAAACTGCAGAAGACATAGCTGCAGCAAATGATGTCATTGAGATGGCCTTCAAACAAATGTCTGATAGCTTACAACTTTTCACAAGGCCAACATCTCCAAACTCATCAGGAAATAAATCTCCCCCAAGAAACCCATTAGGATTAAAAGTACTAAAGTGGATGTCTGATCAAAAGACCCACGTATTGACTCTGGTCAGATCCAATGGTGAAGTGAAGTACATATCAAGGAAAGAAGCACTAGGCCTTGGTGTTGAAGATTTGCAGGATCTCCTTGAACTTACACTGTGTAGGGATGAGGATGACTCTAGTTCTAAGGATTTTGAAGTAGAATTTAAAAGACAAGCTAAGGAACTTCTGATGAGAAATAAAAATCCATAATAATGAAGGGTTTTGGCATTATCTGTTCCAGGGGGAGATTGTTGGGATTGAACCCTACCAGAGGAACAGATAATGAAAGCCAAAACAGGATCACGACAGTGGATTCAAAATAAGCAGCTGTTTACATTAAGCTTTCCCCTTGACAGTGGTTATCTAACAGCTGATAGATCTCAAGTACTGCTCAGTAGAACAACTGATGAACCAAACACTGATGAAACTCTAAAGACTGCTGAAGATAAACACTGACGCTCTATCTACTGATGCCTCCTAAGTACTGCTGAAGACACAAGCACTGCCCATTCAAGGACTGATCACCTTTGAAGAAAGCACTGATGCTCAACATCAGTGCTCAGGCTACATCAGTGGAAAGTGAAGCAGTAGTTTCCCTATGTTTTGTATTTTACTAATAATCAGTTGTTAAACATCAGTAGTTTGTATAGAACAGTGTTTACAGGTTGTTAGGTTGTTAGATGTCACTTTCATGGTGACGTCAGTTAAGATGCCTCAGTTGTTTGGTTTGCCTATAAATGGAGCAGTACCCTGTACTGTTACATTTGATTTTGACTGAGCAAGTTCTTCTTCTCATGTCTAATCCTTTCATCTTGTGCAACCAACCTTGGAGCATCAGGCTGAGGGGGAGTTTAGTATTGTAAGCATGCTTGTAATCATTTGCTTTGTAATTCAATCATTCAACTTTATGTGAAACATTTGTTTATCAAACTATTCTCTTCTGTGATTGTGTTTACAAAGTTTGTATTCATTTCCGCTGCACTTTACATTATTTCATATTCTCTTAATGTACAAATTATACAAACAAACACAATCATGAGAGCCTCTGATCCTAACACATAGTTTATAAGAAAGATTAAATTTGGATAAAAGATACCTTCTTGTCAGCATGCTCTGTCAAAGACAAAATTTGAAAGTGTGGCTATTATAGGATCAATAATGCTCACAACATCTTTTTTTCCGAACCAGAGACCTTACTTGCCATTTTATGCTTAGGGGAAGGATTTGGGGGAACAAGGATGGAGTTTGTGTGTTGCAGACAATTATAAAAGAGTATGCGCATATAATGTATATATGTGTGTGCGGTCGGGGGGCTAAAATGAAAGTGCACTAATTTTAACGTTATTTTACTAATTTCGTGAAAATAATGTTAAAAGAGAGGGAGGGTTAATAATGCATCATGTGGTGGCGTTGATAGCCGAAAGACAAAGGAGTACATGCACTAATCAGCCTTTGTCTTAATTGCTACTGAGTGTTATGTGCCTTATGTCTAAGGCTTGATGCAAAACTACTGTTGAGCCGGGGGTCTCACTAAAAGCAGCCTCTCTATTCCTACGGGGTAGAGGTAAAGTTGTCTACATCTTACCCTCCTCAGACCATAGCTTAGCTTTGCTATTGGTGAGATTTACTGAGGCTGATGATGATGATCCCTAAAAGGTATTATGGTCATTTAACCATCTCAGTAACGTTCAACTAACGGAAGTTTTCAATAAGGATGTTATTGATTCCAACTGACAACCACAGGGACTGAAATGGTCGTTTTTTTTTTCAAATGAGGGTTGTATGTGCGAACGGGTGTAACCCTAGGAATGAAAAATGTACTTTACTAAAAATATTATTTTCATAAAGTCTTGGTTTTTTCCCAAAGATATTTTATTAAACATATAAGTAATTTTTATAACACAAATGATGCTTCAAATTTATTAAAAAAAATAGTTAGAAGTTTGAAATTAAGTAGGTGGATGTAACTTGCTAACTGAGGTAGGTTTCAAATTACGTCCACAATGAAGACATGCATATAGTTTAAATGGTTTCAAGACAAACAAGGTGGGAAAAAATCTAATATCGTTTACAAAATCTCAAAAGTAAACTTACCATTTTCATGCTAAACTTGTTTTAAAATCTAAGGGTTAAAAAGTATCTTCTTAAAACTCAAAAATCAAATGAAAATGTGTTAAAATTGTGACAAATGGCAAAATAACATGTAATTTTGTACAACTAAATCGCTATTTAAATATACAATTACGTGCATTAGACTTAATTACGTTATAATTGAGTCTCATAAGTCTAGCAATTTCTAGGAAATCCATTTACATTTGCATATCACATGATCGTATTCGCCGTGTCGCGATATGATGCAAACAATTTCAGAGACCCTTGGTAGATTATCCGGTTACATTACTCTTGTCACGACGGTTCCAGTACACCCTGAAACGTCACATAAAATACACTAAATCGTGTCCAATAGAATACATGGATAAAACCCTAAGTGGGAACAAGTTTACATATCATAATTTTCTGGAAAAAATATACAAATACTAAATTGTCCGAATCCAAGCAACGGAACTTACAATTTCCAACAAGCCGGTTACAAGTACATGATTAATGGAAACAACATATGAATTTTTAGATAATGTTAATTATCATAAGTGATATCAAGGGCATCCGATATGTCCTATGGTTACCTAAATATCAGTTACCCAATATCACTTCCTAGTTGATCACTAATCAGAACATAAACACAATTACGTATCCGTTTAACATCTAATCATCATCCAAACATTGTCTAGCAAACTAGTTAGTATTAACTAGTAACCTAACACTATATTAATGCCCTAAACATGTAATTAATCCTTAACAACATAAATATCTAATCTACATATCCAACACATGTTAAATTCATTAAACAATTCAAAAACCCACACCATACCCCCTCAAGTGGGTCCCACACCCTCACATAATTGGTGATCTTGCAAAGCATGGTCATGTAAAGGAAATCTTGACTTAGAGGACTTGAATCATTGTTATAAGATAAGATAGATAAAACTAGAACACCACCTCCCATTTCATTTGCAACATTTAACCAAAGAAAACATTTTCTTTCTCTCCCTCTCCTCCCTTGTTTACGGCTCAACATCACCATCATCATCTACCCATTTTTAAAATCCAAACAAGTGTTTTAAGGGTATTCAAGAGCATTTCAAGGTGATCTAAGGTGGTTACAAGCATAAGGGATCATCAAGGATACTAGCTTGCAAGGATTGGAGCTTTCTTTTCTTCATATTCTTCAAAAGTTCTTCCATAGCCTTGTGCTAGTTGTAAGTGCTTAGGTCTTCACATTTTGCTTCTTAGTAGATATAGATCATAGAAGTACAACTTGATTACCAAGAAACTTTGTTAAAAATACTTGAAATCTTAAAATAAACAACATAAATATTAGTGGTTTTTATGTTGATTTGGAAGTTGATAAAGAAAGTATGCATAATTAACTTACAAAACTAGTAATAAAATGTGATCTAACATGTTATAGAAGTAATATGTGTGGAGGAACTTGTTAAGAAAATGGATGATTTTGAAAGTGATTTTGAAGTATTTTAAAGTTTATATAACTTTTACATAAATTCAATGTTCATGAATCTTGTCTTCAAAAGTATGGAAAATGTTGTTTGGTATAAACTTCTTGTCAAAAGGATGAGCAGGGGAAGTACATATTGTTTTAATGATTTAGAGTTTTATACCCATTTCATGATGTTTAGTCTTGTTGAAAAATATAGAAAAGTTATTATTTATGTTTAAAAATGTTTATGATGTTGATTTGGAAACTAATGATGATGATTAAAGGGAAATATTGGTAAATTAGGGGACACCATGCCAAAATTTCTGAAAACATAAGTTATGATTAAGGCATGATTAACTAAGGAGTTACAAAGTTAAAAAGGGGATTAGTGTTACTAATCATGTTTATATGAAATATTGGTAAAAAAATACAAGTTAACTAACCTATGGTGGATTAGGATTTCAATACATGAAAATGGATATTAATATATGTTTTAGGACAAAATATATAGTTAGAAACACCATGGGAATGTGTTATAATTTGTGTTATACATGTATATGGTATGAGATGAGAAAATATATCTAAACCTGCACAAGCTATCTTATACTTACAAGAATAGGGAACAAAAATGAGACAAAGTATATACATATACATATATATATACACACACACATACCCACAAGGAACATAAACCATATGGGACAAGATACAAGAATAATACCTTGGTAAAACCGGATCCCCGACAAATACGATGACAATAGAGACAATCAGACAAATTGTAAACACACACACACACACACACACACATATATATATATATATATATATATATATATATATATATCGAATTAAGAATATATACTAACAAGGCTCGACAAGAAGATAAATGATTTCAGACAAGTGATAAAAATATATAATTTCTACGTCGTATAAGAAATATATATTTTACAATCGATCCTAAAAATATATATTATTTTTAAGGAATCTCAACGATATATTTCATAGGAATTTATTTCCGGAAAAACCGACGAAATACTAAGTGTGGAATAAATACAAGAAACACAAGTATATACATATATACGTACATATACGTGTCTACGTATATCCTAACACTTAGTGAAAATACAAGTATTATACATGTATATACGTATACGTACAAATACAACACAAGTACCTAATTGAAAAGTATATAAATAAGTATATGCATGGGTACATGTATACGTACAAATACACAACAATTACATGAATTGGACAAGTATACAGGCAAGTATATATACATGTATACATATACAATACAATGTTAAAAAATATCATTAACAAATATCGAACAAGGAAAATATATTTATTTTTAAGAATAAATATATTTGGTGTTATCCGTCGAATTAGTGAAATCATGATGAATGACACAAGAATATATTTTTAGAAATAAAAATATATTATTTCACTAAACAAAGCAAACATCTAGGACACGAGGTTATACAAGGGGCTACGCCCCGAACATACACAAACAAGGATACAAATGTGTCTAGATACATTACACATATGATCATCCGGATAATCAATCACCAACGCGTCTAAACAAAAAAAAACAAGGTCAAGTCTTAACAAGGTACGTGAACAAACAAGTAGACCTAAGTGCCTTAATAAAATTTGGACACTTGTAGGTTGGGTGCAAACAGGAACACAACGGATTGCTAGCACTATAGCACCGAAAACAAGCTGTGAGTTTCATGGCCCTCCTTTAACTATTTTTAGATTTTAAAACTCCAAGGAGGAATACATGTTACATAATGGTATGATAGATAGGGAGTGAAATCAACTAGATCGTGTGCATAAGTGTATACACTAGCGGTAACCATTAGTCAACATTCACAGACCGGGGAACAATTGGATAGATCTATCGAGTCTAGGCATACTCCACTCTTGGTCCATAAGACCCTGAAGAGTGTTTTTGTGTCCAACAAGTCGGGGTATCACTATGGACTTAGTGGCCCGGTAATGACGGTTAACATTGTCGAGGTTTGGTTACTGTCTTATGTCGACACCTATATTAATGTCTTTGTAAAACATTAATGATCAACGAATTTTATTGACACTATGCATATTGGTTTTCCATACAAAGCTTATCAAATGTTTTTAAGATTCATTTGTGACAAAACAAAACACAGCAGCTCACCGACATTATTGTTGACAATTTTCTTAACATGTATTTTAGGGAAATAAGAAACATTGCATGGTTAGGAAGTCAAGGACAAGAGTTACAAGAACGATGCCTTTTGGAGGGTTTGCCTCATATATCCCGCCCTCATGTGGAATATAGGTGTCAAAGCCTCGTTTAAAATATCTATATTTTGGTTAAGACCATTTTATGAACATGAAGTACTCGGTTTATATTTGTGAACAAAACACTTTGATCTTGTATTTTTAACTCAAGTAATATATATTTGGCATCTTGTTTATTTTTAATCATGTGGATGTTTACGATATGAGTATTGTAAAATGAATGGGACAATTTATAATGTTCACAACACAAAATAACAAACAAACAAGATCCAACCTTCTAGCAGTCGATGGCACCGATTGCCCGATCGACCACCAAACAGACAGATCTGGTTTGTCTTGTTTTTTGTGTTGTGTACATAAATACATTCATCCTCTTTCATTCCAAACCACCCTTTTTTGCTCTAAGCTCCTTTTAATATCATTATAAGATTTGTCTCTCTAATTCTCTTTGTTTAGTGAGATGTTTGCGTAAGGGTGATCCTTATCGGTTAGGGCAGACGACTAGTAGAGAAACTCTCGATCAAAGGATATCAGAGAAAGGACGTAGAGGGATTATTTAATATCTCTCAAACCTCTATAAATCGGTTTTGTCATTCATTCCCTAAGTTTTTTAAATACTTGCACAACTTATTTTTTATTGCTTACAAGTGCGTTGTTGGGTTTTATCAAGTGACTAATCAACGAAACAAGTGTTTAATAAAGAAATTTAAAAAAAACTAATGTCACCCCCCAACCGATGGCGGAAACATCAGAGTGAGACGAATGAGATTGTTCAAAGACAACATAACACTATGATCGTGACAATAACTTAATAATTCAATATTATCCCATCGCTAAAAGTTACATCGTCTTAAAAGGAAAGTACAACATATTGGGAAATAACATACAACATTACGAGAAAACATAAAATGAAATTTTGGATGAGGTTCTAGTTCGCCCTAAGTTGATTTTGTTGAGCGTCATCATATATTTCTTGCAACATGTATTAAAGTATTTGTCAACACAAATAGTCGGTGAGCATACAAGTTTGGTTTACATAGCATAAGTATAAAAAAATGTCTCGGGTCCACATAAAAATTGTATACTAAGTTATATGAATCATACTAGCTTGCATGAACTATAAATCAAACCAAAGTGTCCACTAGCGTAATCTTATCATCGCAACGATAAGACCGTAAAGATTGAATAGTTAACAATGACCCAACAGATGCGGTGGTGTGCTACTCCTATAACGCTATACATGTTAAGGTAGGCTTGCAAAGTTAGTGATGGATAACATGCATTTAGTGTGTCCTAGTATGTATAACAAATAGCATAACAAGTAGCATGTTGATGAATTGAGGTGTTTGTGTAAGCATGATTGTATGTGTATTGTGAACTTAATAATGATACATGTTGCAACCCAAAGTGTATAAAAAATAAAATGGGTCAAGTATACTCACGGTTTGCGAAGAATTTCCACAAAATACGAGTGAGCGGTTTTGTGAGGATTGAACACCAAAGTCATTAGTTTTGGTTCTTGAACTTATTTCCAAAGTTGAAAATCTTGGAGATTTGAGAGAGTTCGGAGGTGATTTGGAGGTGGTGCAAGTGTTTGGAAGGTGTTAGCAGTTGGTATTTATAAAAGTGTTAAGTAGTTGACGTTTAAATGAAAGTGGTTGGGAGTTAAGAAGAGTATTAAATAAATTGGTTGGAGGTTAGAAGGTGGGTTTGGGGTATTAAATGAGTTGGTTGGGGTTAAATATAATAATGTATGCAAATATGATAAGAAAACTTATGAAATAACATTCCAAATAAAATCTCGATGTATGACTCGGTTTTGAATTAAAAATGTGTATTTGTGATTGTTTACGTATTATGCAAAAATAATATAAAATATGATTATCATTATGATCAAGTCTCGAATTACAAAGCATTGAAATAGGAATACTAATTACAACAAATGGAAAAGAATGAAAAATTACAGAAAGTTACACTTAACCCCTCCCCCCACCCCCTTTCAAGTTTTCTATAGTATTCAATAGTATTTCACTCATAGAATATGACCTTAGATCATGTGTAGTGGTCACCTAAGTCGTTTGGTCTTTTTTTGTCATATTGCGTCCACATCAAGCCTGAAAATTCGGTAAAATAAAGCAGGGGTAAGACATATAAAATTAGTAGGTTTTGAATTGTAATTATATAAAAAATGATTTGTCAAGACAAACTCCAGTAAATCTCTCTATTTAACTCGTGGTTTAAACAACAGAGAGGATCCCAAATGTGCATTTCATATAGGGAGGGGGTAGTGTAGTGCATGCGATTTGGTTAACCGCACATATTCTTAAAAGAGTGAGATGTGAGTAAAGATTTCCTCTATCTCTATCTTGAAAGATGAATCCAAGTTAAAAAACCCTTTTATATAGACTGTACTATGTAACATAAAATGTATAGACCGACACTATACCTAGAATTACGCATAGTACACTAGTGTTACTTTTAATCATTTAAAAAACCAAATATAACAATATCATATTAAAAATTAACAATTTTGTTTTCATATAATAGGCATTTAGTGTTTTTATTTAACAGCCATATAGTTATTACACATGCTTATTTGATTAAAAAATTACCACTGCTTTTTGACTTTTTTATATAAAAATATAGAAACATTTAAGAGGGAGCCCCACTAGAACGTCAATACACAACCAGAAGCTACAACTGGAAGACCATCTAGCAACAAAGCGTGGCTACATGTTCGCCACAACCAGCAAGAGGGAAATTCTATGATTCTTGTCTTTTCCTACACATCTACTTTTTGTTAGTACGAATAAAAATATTATATAAACTATATCTAACAAGACATTATATCTTCGATATTGATAATATAAAATTAAAGTATTTACTTAAGATAAAACTGATAAAACTTTTTAGATTGAGTAAGTTACGTTTTTGGCCTCTGTGGTTATATCACTTTTACTATATTAGCCCAAAATAAGAATTTTTAACATATATGCCCCCATGGTCTTTATAACTAACTATTTTGGCCCCTAAGTCTAACCATTTTGGCCCCTATGGTCTCTGTAACTAACCATTTTGGCCCCCATGATCTCTATACTTAGGGGTCAAAATGGTTAGTTATAGAGACAATAGGGGCATATATATTAAAAATTCTTATTTTGGGTTAATATAGTAAAAGTGATATAATCACAGAGGCCAAAAACGTAATTTACTCTTTTAAATTAGTAGATTTAATTTCGTAAAACACCAACATGCTTATTTTCATGAAACTATGTCTTACATTTAACATGATTTTATAACATTAAAGTACACAATTAAAATGAGCTCATACAAAAATTATGGATGAAATTAACGTAAACTCGTTAGCATGGATGAAGCATATAGCAAAACCTAATTTGGTGGAATAGATTTGGTGTAGTTTTAATGTAAGAATGTAATTTTACTCTAGCTCCTTGCTAGAAGCTGGCTTCTTTTTCAATAATGTATCATCAGAGGTGTCTCTGAGGATTTACGTACCCTGTTCGAGTTTGAAAAATGTGACATTCCGTAATGTTTATTATTATTTTTTTTAAAAAATTAAATTAGTTTTGGGCTCAATAAACCTAATGTCAAGTAGGCTAAATTCTAAACCATAAAAAATGATTTGTAAATAAGCCTATATTGGAATTGGTATGTGTTTACTATTTAAAAAAATAACATATATATATCGGATTTTTTAACATATATATTAGAACTTGGCCTCTCAAAATCATGAGCCTTGTGCGGAGGTCCTTCCTGCACACCATCAAAGCCGCCACTGTGTACCATTTACCTTGTGGTAAAAAAGTACACAATATTTTTAAAATACACGTATATAAATCTTTGTATTTAAAGCGATCAAAATTTTACTGTCAACAAAGATGTAGTTGCATTGTCTCCTCACAATTCACATATACGAAATACGATCATGTTGGTAATATACTGATTTTCTTAACATGTTTAAAAATATCGTAGGTCAAAAATACAAATATTTTGTAACCGCTAGTTATTGGTGGAAGCAAAGTCAGTAGTGTAGATAAGGCCAGGTCCCGAAAACATGCATGCCGGTTTCCAATTTGGCAATTTGACCTTTATCATTCCAATGGCGACTGCCCACTGTCTCAAAGGCCAAATGGCCCCATACCTCTAGATCAATGAACCATATAAAAAATTGATGACAGCCATATAATATTTTTATATTCTTAATTCGTACTTTTTTCTTTTATCTTATATTTAAACTAGTTTAAGAACCCGCGAGGTTCGCGGGTGGACTAAAAAACAACTGAATAACTTTAATTTATTGAAGTAATCGTTTGAATTAAATAAACGTTCAAGTAATAATCAATTAGTAAACTACTTTTAGACAAATAATGAAATATCTCGAGATACATGATGATGCAAATTTGTGTAATATTGTGTTTATTGAACATAATAATGTTATTATGATTTTTATTGAACATTTACACAGAATGTAAGATCGTTTGATGAATGAGTACATGGATATCACAAGTCACGAAATACTTCTTTGTAAACTACATTTGTCGTTTTATTAGTAGGTTTGCCGTCATTGTCCAAAATCAGAAGTTTAACTCCTTGTCTGGTTTTAACTCTTGATAAAGCAACATACAGCTGACCATGGGTGAAAACGGGTTGCTTCAGATACAGACCAACTCTAGACAGTGATTGTCCCTGACTCTTGTTAATAGTCATTGCGAAACAAACAGCCAACGGAAATTGTCTCCTTTGAAACTCAAAAGGAATTTTTTTATCAGAAGGTATCAAACTAATCCTTGGTATATAAGTGCGTGTGCCTATGTTCCCTCCAGATATTATCTCGGCTTCTATTACACGGTTATACATTTTTTTGACTTGTAGTCGTGTACCATTGCAAAGCCCATTTTGTTGGTCAATGTTACGTAATAGCATCACCGGCACGCCTACTTTTAGTGCTAGCCTATGATTAGGTAAGCCGGATACTTTAAGACCGTTAAGCACATCAGGAGAGTATAGTTTTTGTTGTGTAGCGTTTGGATCTTCAGACTGACAAAGACTGTCTGAACTAAGATACTCTCGTTCTTCTCCTGGGAATAGTGACAACAACCGATCATTAATTTCATGCACAACCTCGTTCTTAGGTGCAAGTATAGCCCTCTCACTGAAATAATTCTGATTGTTGAAGTTTTCGAGAATTGAAGGATACACAAAATCAATTAAAGTTGAAATGGGATCCGATGTATCAGTGATTAGAAGGTCGCTTGGTATTTCAATTGACGCTTCTCCATCATTTGGACCACCAACATTTCCCTCACCTATATCCAAAAGCCATTTGGCAAATTGTTTTATTTCTTCAGCGTCCGATGCTGAACTTCCTACTGTTAACCTCATGTTTTTTGTTAATCTCATCAACTTACATGTATTCCACAGATAAGACGAACTTATTGAGGCATTGACAATCTCTTGTCTTCCACCATTTGGAACAACAGGAAGGATCTGTCTAAAATCGCCTCCTAAGACAATAACCTTCCCTCCAAAGCGGATGTTTGATCTGTTTGAAGTTTCGATATTGAAAATGTCGTTCATTGTTCTATCCAACGCTTCGAATGCATGCTTATGGACCATAGGCGCTTCATCCCATATAATCAAGTTTGTTTCGTGTAGTAGTCTAGCAACATCTCCATTCGGTTTTATATGACAGACTGAATCCTCAGTAAGATTCAATGGAATACGAAACCTGGAATGCGCGGTCCTGCCACCAGACAATAACAACGACGCGATGCCACTTGAAGCAACGTTTAATACAATTTGACCTTTTGATCTGATTGCCGCAGATAATGTCTTCCATAAGAAGGTCTTGCCGGTCCCACCATAGCCGTACACAAAAAAAACCCCACCTTTGTTACCCTCAACTGCGTTGATTATTTGTTGGAAAACTGACCGTTGCTCCTCAGTTAGCAAATTAAGTTGATTATTAAATTCAACTTGAAGATTCGTTTGGTCGTAGATACGCTCCTCATTTATCAAACGATTGTCTGAATCAGACATAGACGCAGTATCTGGGTACGGCATTGTCTCAAATCTTTTGAGTGATGAGTTGTTTCTGGCTAAGAATTTTTCAACTTCACTCAAAACATAGTTTTTAAGTTGGTGATCTGGAATTGATAAATCTGTAAAAAATTGGAAAAAAAAATATATTATCAAGTTATGAAATCAAAAAATATTTAATGAACCAAAGCATATAGCATAAATGAAACATAAAACCATGTTTTCTTTAAATGAAAATTATTTTTTTTATAACGCAACCAAAAACAAAAAAAAAAGGGGATAATAACAACAGTTTACGTAAAACAATTACCTGTAAGACGATGATATTTTCTAAGTCTGTATATAAAGTCGTCTGTCATGTATCTCCATGTGCTTTCCCATACAACCTCAGGTCTGGACAACGTATTTGTTAATAGCAAAGTAGCAAATAAATTACGAAGATACGAAGGGGATCCTGTTTCATTTGCTTCTTTTATTGCCTCAATGTATTCTGCGTCATCGTCCAAAAGACCGAGTGCATAACATGCATCTCTAAATGTATCATATACCTTACCATCAACTGTTTTAATATCATCAAAAGATTTTGGTCCTTTCACTTTGTTAAGAAGAATTCTTAAATAATATGCTTCCCCAAGAGACGGACTTACAGCGTGAATTCTCCCAATTGACTTATGTGTTTTTCTAGGTTCCCAACAACGTTTATCAAGCTTCCATACATACCAACTTGGAAACTGAACATATGTAAGTGTACGGGCCAATGTGTCATTCGGGTCTTTGTTACGTTCCATCCAGGAAAGAAACATTGAAGCTTTGACAGATGGTTTGTTAAGCACTTGATTAATATCCTCGTCGGGACCAAAAACAACAGGTTGTTTTCCGGGAAGATGGAATGGCAGCCTCATAACAGATGGAGTCCTGTAATGCACATCGTATGCGAAGATCCTCCAAGATGCCTCACAAGCCGATAGATACCTACAATCATAGTATTCTTTGACCTCGTCTTGTTCTAGTTCTTCGTTGTTACTATCATGTTGGACAACTGCAACTGTTGCTTTATCAGGGCCTTTATTTATATATTTAAACAAATATTTAATTGATCCGGCTTGATTGCACCACTCAACATTTATATGTGCTTGGTACCGTTTCAAAAGTTTTTTGTTGTATGGCACAACACTTCGGTTGTCTAAGTCGATTCCATTTTTCACTACAGAAACACCATTATCTCTTCTTTTGTATATTGGGAATCCATTTGAATCCAGTGTAGTATGATCTTGAAATTTCTTTGGAAAACCCTTGGAACACTTATTGTCAACCATACATGGACAACTTAAATTAGCGTTACCACATGGACCATGAATCATATAGTCTTTCACAAGTGCATATAATTCTGCATCTTCTTCTTCATTAGGGATTTCTGCAGTTATAAATGGATCAACATGGTCTACCGTTGGAAGCTTGGATTCATTTTCTAAGAATAAGCATAGGTGGGCATGAGGCAATCCTCTCTTTTGAAACTCGATTGTGTAAACAACTGTAAAAAAAATTAACCATTAGTAGATTTAAATATTATAAAATCAATATAATAAATAATTTGATAAATTACCTGCTGCAACTTTTCCAAATAGATGGCGTTCTTTAAAATCTTTGCACATTGAATCCAACTTTATTTTAAATAATCTGGTCAGTATATCGGGCCTATCTTCAGGTTTAAGATTTGTGTCTCTAAGAAACCTTTTTACCTCAGGCCACTTTGGATTGCACGTGATGGTTATAAAAAAATCCGGATAACCAAACCACTTACAGATAGCCATGGCATCTAAATAATTTTGCATCATATATCTCGCGCCACCGGTAAACGAAGAGGGCAAAAATATTCGTTTTCCAACGTTAGATATGTCTTGCTGGCCCTTATTTCTTAATTCACATAGACTTTCATAGCTATCTGACCTTAGATTCTTTTGTTGAAGTCGTATGTATTTAAGCCTTTCGCTCTCAATCATAGTATACGCATCAACCAAGAATTGTTGAAAGAGTCTCCTTGAATTCAGAATCAATGAAAACTGATTAATTCTGTCTTGCAAACGATATGCAAAGAACTCTCTCATCGTACAATTTGGACGTTTCTTATTGATTACGTCTATGACACCATGATGAGGGATGTCAATTCTATAACCATCATCACCATAAGGAAACAAAATAGGATATTGAAGTGCAAGGTATGAAGGATGCAATTCACTAATTCGTTTCAAAGCACCTGTCCGCGTTTCAATAACTATATCTCTGTTGTTGATTGTGTTGGCAATATCCCCAACAATTAGAGCAGCAACTTCACCACATGTTGGTAAATTATATGTTCGTCCATCCTTTTCTCTAATACCAATTAGACGAAGCTTCAGATTAAGCTCAGGGTTTTCATGAAAACGGTCCCTAACCATCCTATAAGCTTTTACCAACTGATTTTCTGAATCTAAAAGACATTTTATATGTTCAATCAGTTTATTATCAAGTTCAGCACCACTCGAGGAGGATGAATCCTTTGAACGACTGGTTAAAAAAAAGAGGAGTGTTACAAAACAAAAAGATTAATAAAAATACTACTGGAGAAAACTTTGATTGGAAAAAATGTTTAGTTGGTTATAAGTACCTAAATACGGATTGTCTGTTGGAAAGTTCGTTTTCAGTATCGAAAATGTAGAGCTGGCAAAATTTAGGTTGATCTCCGTCTTCCGGAAGCAGGCTTCCAGTGCTGTGGTAGTTCTCTCCACTAATTCTGTAGCAGAATGGTCCATTACCTCTGTTAACAGTGGGATCAACCTTACCACCCATTGACGTGAAAGCAAACATTGAGTTATACCGTCGAATATTATTCAAAAAATGTTTGCTTTCTTTATCCTTATACATAAAAAGTTTCTTATAACTTGGAACAGCATCTTTATAATCTGGTAGTTCTACTTTGCCGTAACCACAACATAAGAAATAGCATATTCTTCCTTTCTCTTTTCTTCCCCTTCCTTTTTCAGCATCCCATAATTTAGCATTGCATACTTCACAAGTAATACATTGGTCACCATGATCGATGTAATCTGTAAAGTTAGTTGAAGTAAAAAAGAATATTACTTTAAGAAGGAGGTGTTTGTATAAAAATAATATATACTATTTAGTTAATTCAATAAGTAAAGTAATTTTTATTATACCTGTTGAAACTCCTTTGTAGATTGCTTCATCTGTAGTTTCCTCTGTCGTCAAGTCAATCATTGGTATAGGAGTTGTAACTCGCGATTTACTTATTAACTTACGTTTTCCTGGCGACATCCTCTGTAAAGAAGAACTTTCGAGAATAGTAGATGTGTTGCCAGAATTTGTGATGTTTGAAGATAGAGAAAAACGACGAATGTTAATTGGTGTAGTCATGTTGTTTGTAAGACAGCTAGCAGTACCTAAATAACATAATATACTCCAACTTATTAACTTTTTAAAACATATAAACTGTATTTGAAACTAAATCCGGATTATTAAGAAAATATAATATTTACTTGTAGGTAACACCGACGATGTAGGAGTAGCATTGTGCGTGTTGGAAGACATCCATCTTAAATCAGTAGAAGATGATAAAGTATTGGAAGGGTGTAATTTTCGTCGTTGAAGACTTGTAGATCTTTTACTGTCTAAATATAACTTCCTTAACCTCCGTCTCTCTTTGCAGTCATTTTGAAGAAGTCTCGGGCCAAAAACTGTAGTTTTATAATAAACAATATTTAATTCACATATAAACATTATCCACTAAAGAAATTAATTTTTTGTTAATAATATCGTACTTCAAACATTTATTAAAGTTTTACCTCCATATCCAATGGACGCCTCTGTTGTAACATTGACCATGTCATGTTGAATGGATGAAGAAGCAGCGGTAGATGCTATAACATGTATAGATTGTGAAGTACCTATTTGCGTTCCATAACGTTTACCATCGATGTATAATTTTCTAACTTTACGCCTCTCCTTACTCTCATCTTGAGTAAGTTTAGGGATGAAAACTTGTAGACAATTATTGAATAGAAAACACATATAAGGTACATGAAATATAATTATAGGAATAAAATTTAAAATGTGGATACTCTGAATATAAAAACTTAAATAATACCGTTTGAAATGTTGCCCAATGGTGTTCGTTGCTGGACATCTGGGATAATAGTAAATACAGTATTTTAAAAACAATACATGTGTATACATACAATTTGATGTATAATTTCAAATAAAGTATTCTAAAATAGGAAACTGTATAGTGTAATACAATGGCATGTTTTTTGACATAGGAGTAACATAAAGGAAGTTGTATTGCAGTTTGGTAGAACATTGCAATTTGCAGTAGTTTGAACGACGACATAATAAATGGAATGGGAATGGACCAAAAATGATACGTTTATTTCATTCCGGCAATGAAAATGGTTTGGAAGTTCTTAAATTTCATATTTATTAGTAACATTTATAATGTATAGTGAATCAGTATATTTAAAAATAATTTCGTTGTTGCATATTATTTTTAAAAAAAATATGTTATATTTATTTTTTTTTTTAAAACTTCAACCGGTTTTATGTTCAAAATTTGATTACATTAAGTAATCAATTAGTTTTATAGTTTTAGTAGTATATAAAAGTAATGATCTAATTGTCAAATCACAAATAAGATATTTTGTAGGTAATAATGATTATCTCTTTCCCTATTGTGTTCCCTACATATCACAACAGTTTCCATAGAAATACAAAGCTTAACAGTCGATCGGCATTCACCTACTCATCGTCGGAAAGAGAAAGCAACAAAAGGTACGATTCAAACTAATGTTTCTCACATAACCTAGAGGTTTACTTCAATCAGTGTTAGGGATTTGCAATATATATTTGACGATTTTTAATAAACCGATTTGTTCTTTTATATACAACATATAGATTTTACCGGCAATATCTTCGTAGTTTCATCAAGTTATATAGATTTCCGTTTTGGCTGAGCGAAAACAAATGCTTTCTCATCTTAATCTGCCGTTATTGTTTCAGGATTTGGTTTTTTTTTGTTTGTTTTATCGGTTAGGTCAATTTAGGGTTTCGATTTGATATTGATTGTCGTTTGGGAATTATTATTATTATTGACTGATTCTTTTTTGAACATCTATTATTGTTTGTTTTAGTTTTTATTGTCAGGATCATTGTTCTTATGTATATAAGTTTGGAATAAGTGTTACACACAAATGTTTTTAAATTTGGGGGTTTTTCAAAAATCGATATGTTATATGATAATCAACATCTAATCTTTACGGTTATAATTGTATGTAGTCAATGGCGCGTTCCTCAACTGAAAGAAAGAAACACAACAAAGAAACGGAAGTCATAATGCTAACAGATTCGGAGTCAGACGAATCTTTCACTTCCGAAGAGTTCGACTGGGACGCACCAGAACCAAATCTCATTTTCATGCCCTCATCCTGTACACGTTTTGTAAGTATTTATATTGATGATTTGTGTAGTAACTTTACTGTTGTTGTTATATGGTGTCCTTATTGCATTTATCATTACCGTATGTATACTTGTTTGGCATTTTTTAGCGGATACCAGTAAAAGTTGCAAGAGCCATGGGAATTGATCGATGCGGAAAGGTGACCATTGAAAACATGCGTGGTGTGGAAACAAATCTGAAGGTCACGGGTGAACCAAAAAGAGCAAAAAAGAAAAATCGGTTTAGTGTATTGGGGTGGCCAGCATGGGTTCGTGAAAACAACATCAAGATGGGTTATCTTTGCGTTTTAGAGTGGTATGAAGACATGCCGACACTCTTTGTTAGGGATGTAATCGAAGAATAATGGGGTTATTAACTTAGATCAAAACCGTTCAACCATTGTATATGGTAATTTTGTCTAACTAACGGTTTTGGCAATAAGTATATAGGTGTGTAGGACTGGTTTTTTAGGAAGTTGTTAACTGTTTTGTTGATGTTAGCTGTTGGAACATAAGTTGATACCATTTTGGCCTATGTTATATGTTTAAATATTGTGGTAAATGTATCCTGTTGGAATGCTACTTTAAATATAATGGTCCTCTATCTAGTACAACATCAATATTTGATATTATCAAGTTGTTAGAGACAAAAGGTTTTGCTATTTAAATATTTACGACGCAATCGTGGTCACATTATCTTCATCAATGCATGTAACTTTAAAACTATTAGTTGATGGTACGTTCCTTTCATAATAATAATTAATTTTCAACTATTACCTGAACATACATTCCTCAAAGCGTTAGAATGTATTTGTAGAGACCGATTTTTCCGAGAATCCAAAAAGATTTTTCGTTGTCTTCGCCTCTCTTTGGCTTCCTTATTCGTATCAGGATTGGGAACTAATAAGAATATTAATATTACATTTTAGAAAGAATGAATATAAAGGAAACTACTATACCAACATATTAAAAGGATTATGCATATATGAGTGAATTATATGTATACCATTAGTTATGTTTGAAAATGGAATCCTTGACAGGCAAGCTGCAACGTCAATAATAAAAGCATACAAAAATAGTATATGTAAATTGTTTGAGCCATGTATCTAACTAATAATCAGTAAACTTAAAGATATTCAAAATGCTACCCCTTGAATTGTTTGTATTGCAAGGTTGATTGACGAAAGACGAAGACTCAATCTTTGACCTTTTCGATGTGAGTATAACTGTAAATAGGTTCATAAAAAATTAACCAACTTGATCGCGGAATTGATACTTTATTTTGATAAATCAATGAAATGGCACTTACGGTTTCCAATGTTCTCTTTCTGTACATCTTTTAATGAAGAAGACATGCTTTCATTTTTTGATCTTTTTGACATCAGCGGAAATGTGATTCAGGTTAGCGCAATAAGAAGAAGAAGAAGATACAATTGTAAACTATATAAGCCTGAAGTAAACCAACAAACTATAGGGTTACATAGAACACGAAATAGTAGTTTTCGTTCAATATAAATAGTGGTTTACATAATTATGGAAACAATTTAATACGAAATCAAGTTTAATTGCAAAAAAATTTCTTGATTTATGTTTGATTACTTATTCCAAATTTAAAATTCCCTATAGTTTGACCTTTCCAAGAATAGTTTTTGTATTTTTGGAATGCTTTGAATTACAAAAATCAATTACAGTATGTTGATTATATCATAAATACTAAACGAAAGTATGAAATCAATTGTCAGTTGAAACTTTGACAATTGACTCCTAACTAATATATTTAAGAGTATAGCATTGTTGAATATTGTTATACATTTCTAGTTATAGAATTATAGAACCAAACATAAAGTTAAACACTAAACATATACACAAAAGTAAGTTAACATACCAAAGTCCACAACAGAAATAAGTGCATACGGTTACATGTTCAAAGGATAGTTAACATAACATAGACCCAACAGTTGTTGTAAAGAGAGTTAATGAAAGTTCGTTGCACGATGGCTTAGACATGTCGGACATTTTTTAAGATAACGGTTTTCTTTGAATTCACATAAGTGAAATCAAGCATGTCGCCGTCATTCAAGTTATTCTCGGCCATAAAGACAGGCCAGTCGATGACTGAATAGCGTAGAGCTTTTCCGTTCCTTTCCGGTTTGACTTCGTAAGTAGTAACTTGGCCCTGCATGTTTTCAATGTTCAAAGTATGAAGCTTCTTTTTAAAGCCAGCGCGCTTTGAAACCCCGACCGGAAGACGCTGCACGTAAAAATGTTTATTTACCAGTTTACATCTTAGTTTTCCAATACTAAGGATAAAAAATGTAAATGTAAATATTTATTTAGCAAAGATCTTACCAGCCTGTATTCTCCTTTACGGGTAAAGTTCAAAACTTTTTGATCTTCAGGAATAGTGTTTTGTGCGCAACTGTCTCCATCTAAACGCTTCTTATACTTCGAACTACCAACCGAGTCTATGTTTTCCTTTGCCTTTATGATTGAAAAAAATGATATCTTTAAAACGAATGCATATGGTTGTTAACAGACCTTATTTTTTCCTTTGCCTTTACAAAGTGAAAAAACAATATCTTCAAAACAACACCATATTGTCGTTAACGACATAATATTAGTTGTATGAATCTATAAACTTACATCTTCCGTGTGAGATTGAGATCCTTGAGATATAAAGGCCTTGGAAGTACATTGAACTTCATGTTGTTTAACCTTACTTGTATTTCCACTTCCCTCAATGGTGATAGTATCTTTTTGCGGAATACAACTATCCTGTTACAAAGCAACATTTTAAACTTTTAAATATAATGTACATTTATCGATGTTACACCAAATAGCATATAATTATTATGTATAAACATACATTTATAAAAAAATACGATTACCTGGGGGACATTTGGTTCTTCATGTGAAAAAAAGAAACCATATTCTTTACGTAAGGCCTAAAAAAGACATATGCAATATAATAACTCCATTATAACCAATAATCAGAAATGTGTTTATAGTTAATATTACTTTACCTCATCTACTGTCTGAACAAACTGAACACGAGATATTTCTATAACCTCGTCATCGGAATGGTCTGCCATTATTAACACAACCAGCAACTGAACTGAAAATATAGTTAAGTGTTAATGAGCATTACAAATATTATCAAATATACATATAGATTAATCTTAATCAAATTTCTAGACAAATGAATATTTACATTGAATGATGCAGTTTTGGAATCCATATACTACAAAATTATAGATATTTTTATAAATAAAACCGTTTCAAACAATGTAACAGCAATATAAAAAAAAAACATGACATAAAAGATCTAAGATATAAGATTTAAAATAAAGAAAGTGAATACTACCTACAGGATAAAAAATAATGACATAAAATATCCAATTCATAGGTTAAAGATAGTTTCCAGAAAACGTTTATTACGCTTTAAACATGTAGTTTCTGGCATTTGTTGAAATATAAAATTAAACAAACTCTTTACAATTAACAGTCAAACCATACAGTCTGGGAATGAAACAATAATTTAAGGCTTTTCGTGATGAAATACAATAATGAAATTACAAAATGTAATAAAAACTTTATGGCTACAGAATCAATCGTTTTGAATTTAGTACCAAACATACATCAAAACTGAAAGATAAACTATAAAAAAAACATTCATTTAGATAAGGTTTTTTTATAATCTTCAAGATCAATATGAAGACATGCAAACATTTAAAATAATCATCGGTTAAAAATTGTAAAAATAAATAAAATAATAAAGAACAAAAACTTTTCGATAACAGCATATATTTGTATAAGGTTCAAGACATAGAACATACATTCATCACCTGTAATAAAAACATTATACATAGACATTCATCGGCTCTATACATCAACATTCATCGGCTAAAAACCCTAAAATATTCATCGGCTCTATACAGTACAATGAAAAGAGAAAACATCAAAAACTAACAAATTATCTCAAAAAAACAGATTAGATGACTAAGAGATAAGATTTGGAAACACGAAACAGAGAAAGAATCATACTTATGAACAAACTTCATGAAAAAACTAAAGCAAAATACAGAAACAATCAAAAATTGAGAATTACCGTTGAAGATTTAGATGAATATTCGATGAAGAAGATGAAGATCAAAACCTTTTATTGGTTTGCGTGAAGGTTAAAGTTGAAGATAGTTACTTCTTTGAAACACAGATTCGGTTGATTTTCCAAAGTATGTAAACATTGCTTTTGATTGTTTCCTTGGTATAAATAAAAAGAAATAATAAAGGTTGATTGATTAGATATTAAAGGTGTTATCATGAAGTTATGTTACCAATGCCCATAATTTCTTTGGAAATATGATTACCCTACCTTATGTTGAAAGAAATCCGAATATGATAGCTGTTTAACAAAATATGTAATTATAGTACATATACAAAAATAAGAAGATTTTAAAATGTCATGACAAACAAATGGAATCCAGTAGATGATTAGTTAGTTAATGTGTGTTAATTTTATTAATACTAATCTAATACGAATTTTCTATAATAATATCCAGTAATTGAACATGTAAAAGATTATGGTTTAAAATAGGATGTTACCATAAAATGTGAAAGTTTTGAAATAATTATGTGAGAATATTATGATTAACTATAAAAAAGTGTTTCCAAATTTAAATAATCGTATTTCTTCATACTATGTAGTTATATTTATTTTTTATTTTTGGTATGATATCAATTAGAATAATCAAATCACGGATAATATTATAGAAACAACATTATATTTATGTGAAATGTTTATATACAAACCAATGTTCACAAATTATAAAACGTGTATTATAAATCGGAAAAAAAAAACGTCCATTTAAATAAAGTGGGAAGGACAGAGTTTATGTTAAATTTGCAAAAGTCTAATACATTTCAAATATATGGAACAACTACTATCATATATATCCAATGCAGATATAAGTAAAAAATATTTAATTAATAACATCAAATAACACGGCATTTTAACATCTCATTGAAAGGTTTTAAAAAGTATATATATAAATAAGTAAAAGAATGACATGTAACATGAAATAATAAACGGATCATTTAAAGATACAATCACATGGAATAGATGATCGAATGTTATAACCAATAAGATGTGATTCCGGAATGGTAGGCGAAAAAATGATGCTAGACAAAACCGTTGATCTCAAAATGTTTCCTGCAAATTATGTTAAAAATTTTTAAACATATAATTATGTCATATTAAATGTTAAGATACAAAATAAAACAAACTAAAAAACTTACTGGTGTTGCAATAAACCAACTTGACCCGAGCAACGTAAATGATAGACTTTTTTTCTATATTCATTCGAGTTGTAACGTATCCCAAACCTCTGATGTCATACAATTCCATTTCAATAACATGGCCTCTGTTATATTTTAATTTATGGTTAAAAAATAAGTTGGAGATAATGTTTATTCACCAAAATAGTTGACTTACGTGAAATCTTGTAGGAATAACCTAAACATGTGTTTGTGTTTGTCTCTTTCGCCACATATTATTCGTCCAACAACATCTACATAACGTAAAACTAATAACATAATTATTTAAATAAATGAAAAAAAATTTATTATATTAACTAATACATAACAAATAAAGTTAAAGTTAAACAATAACATGTAAGAATCAAAGTAGAAATATATTAAACTTACCAACAATATACCTTTCACGTCTTCTGTCATGAGCTAATGTTTTAATGCATGGTGTCAACGGGTAGAAAATAAAACCTTTAGGAGGATCAACTAAAAAAGGTGTTACTTTTGAGAATTCATTAAATACGATCTTTTTGTTTGTAGAGACAATGATGTAGCCTTCATATCGTGGATATTCATGATAAATAAAATTTTCGGTTTTGAATTGGGACAGAGTATATAAACCACCAACCATCTTACTAAAGGGGTATAAGTTATAACACTTGATAGGCACAATTGCTACAATCTTCTGCCTCTAAACAAAGTCATGTAAAAGGATATTCAATAAATTATAGGTAAAAGTAATTTATAAGTCGAAAGTTTAGTAAACATGTTATCAAGTTACCTGTTGGTCGAGTAGCACAATAATCAACCTGTCTAAGTCTTTGTCATGCCATACAAATTCAAAGCTGACAAAGATAATAGAATACCATACACCATCTTCTTTAAAGTCAGAAAACAAATCAACGCATTCCACTTCTGTCGTTTCCTTCATTTAAAAAAGACATACTTAAAAAAAATAGCATAACAAAGATAAAAAATCTGGGAAAATGATACCAACACAACCAATGACATACATGCGAAAATGTAAAAAGAACATCTCTTATTAATAAACTTTCAACGACAAAAAAGGATAAAAACACAAAAGTTTCACCACGGGAACCTTTAATAGGTTTTACGAAAAAACAAACAAACAATCCACGAATAAATGAAAACCAATGAGATGTTCAAAACATTCATAGTTGACACAAACTACTTTTCAACCTTGGGAATCCTTAATCCCACTGTGACACTATCATCGTCGACAACCTCCTTGCCAGATTTACGGGGTTTTGTAGAGGACTGCGAAGACATCACATCATCATCATAGAGGCTGTCCAAATTCCGCTTCAGGTCGTTTTCTAGGACACGAATTGAGGTACCGTTTAGATCTTCGTCGGGTGTTTTAAAAATGTCTTTATTAAAATTTGAAACAGGTGTCTCATCGGCTTTCGTACGGGAGACAGAATCCTTAAAAAAGGGAAAACAAAAAACGAATCAAAAAAAAAAAAAAATTTTAACTAATAACCAGATAGAAAGTACACACATTTACCGCGACCTCATCTGATGCTTTCATGTCAGAGCTAATAACATTCACACGCTCATCGTCGACAGGCTGACATATGATATATAATAATAGTTATATAATTTGTTTTGTTATAAAAAGTAAAAGAAAACATCAGTTCATAGGTTTTCAAGTACCTGAATGACATCAAAGATTTTATCAAGCTCGGCAATGACAGTTCGATTGTCTGTTAATTTTGAAACAGAGTAACCATCCGATTTGTGTTTTATGTTGAAAGGACTGATGGATATCTTGAATGCAAACTTCCGGTTGAGTAGAGCGTTGAGTTCTTGCGGAAAATGTCCTTCGTTAGCTAACTGGCGAGTAATATAAAGAACATAATAATTTAGTCAAATAGCGAATGTAAGGATAAGTAACTAATAATAGTCGACAGCTGTAAAACATAAGAACACAATATAACGTACATCAAGGTTCTTATCCAACAACTGACTCGCGTTAACCTTCAACAGCTTAAGCACCTCACGCTCAAATAGGGTGAGCGTCACAATCCCTGTACAATCCTGAACACGTATCGGAACCCTGATCCTGAAACATGTTAATTATAAGTGACACAACAATAACGGAATGCATAAACATCAAAATAATCAATTGATATGTAAAGTAATAATACCTCGGAACGGAGTACACAGTCTTACTGTTACAGCCATCGTCCTTACACTCAAGAACCACAATTTCTTCAAAACCATCGGAACCATCTTCTTTTTCTTTTGAAATTGTTTTTGTGGTGACCGATCGATTACAATTTCTGCATGCATTGTAAAACCAAGAATCCTCGGAAGCAAAACTCTTTATAGTTCCGACAATAATTACAAACTTCTTCTGTACAAAATGATATTACAAATGACGTGTTAATGCTATGTGAAGTAAAAAAACATTGAAAATGTTATACGTTTAGTACCTCGGAGATCTGATTTAAAGCTCCAATAGTACTGAACTCAAATTCCGAAAGATACTCTTCATTAGGATCTTTTATTCTGGATGCACTCAATCCAGAAAAGGTGGAAGACTTTTCGGGGGTAATGTTTGAGAGGAACCTAACAACACCATAAATTGAACATTATTTATGAAGCCAGTATAAAAGTGTTGATATGGTGATGTTAAAACATACCTCTCCTTAAATGTTAAAATGTCATCAATTTCAGCGTTGATCAACACGCGAGTGACAGTGTAGAGATTTGAAACATAAACATACCCTGTTAGTAATCACAAAATTATAAAATTCATTATGATGTACAATTGATAACATCATATTGTTTAATTATAAGTACATTTTATGAAAACGTAGGATCATACCTCCCCAAAACCTGTATTTTCCGAATTGAACAATTACAACGACATTTTTTTCATTTTGGTTGTCCCTTTCAAAATCCAAAATCTGTTCAGCATAAGCATCCCAAAGAGTAACATATATTTGCTTCCCTCTATGCAAATTAATAAGAAAAACCAAAAAATTAGAACAGGACTGAATGAGTTAGATATAGTTTGTAGAAAAATAAAGGATAACAAACTCTAAGTCCTGAAGCATGAATGTTAGCTTCTTTTCTTGTTTCCCGTCTTTGGTATCCTCTTTTAGATCATAAGGAAAACTCTTAACGACAAAACCAATTACGTCTACAAATAAAAAAAAACATTTACATAAAATTATATGTAACATAAATTAAAAAACATATCGGTATTGTATATTAAAATAAAAATGAACATACCAATGGGACTTTTAAAGGACTTTTTGTCGTCAGTATGGTCTTCAACAATAGAACTAAATGGAGAGAAGTCGAATCCCCACTCAGAACCAACAGGTTCATCACAGACCGTAACTACTGCGTTGCTGTTTAGATTAATCTTGGTGGATTCATGAACATACTTCACTTTCTGTCGATTCTCGCCTAATGAAGGATTACGGATGAACAAACATTGCTTCTCCTTCAACAATTGTTCATACTCTCTTGCAGTATTGGCTAAGACAAATGCTTGAACTTTCGTACCCTGATGTATACAATAAGTAAAACAATTAAATCCAAATAAAGAACGTAAAATAATATGTATATGAAGTATCAGTATAAACAATTTTATGTAGACTTACTTCTTCGTCCATTAAAATCATATCATAGCAATAAACCTTTCGAGAATCATTGAAGGCTGGTCGACTCCATAGTCTGACAATGCGAACTTTGATGGTATAGTCATCCTGGTTGAGATTCAAATTTTTCAGCAACGTGATGGCTGGTTGTTCCATGCTACGAAGAATACAAAAAATGAAGGAATGAAATGGAAATATAAAATGAGACAAACATAAATAACATTTACATTTACAATACTAAGTATACTAAATAGAAACCTATATGAAATATCTATTGAAAGTCAAGGAAAACTCTTACAATCTGGATGAGTGAATGATAATTTTTGTTTAGAATGAAGAAAATAAGTAGTGAATGAAAATGTCTGTCGAAATGGGTATTTATGCTAACATATTATTTTTGGTCATTATGTTTTCCTTAAATACATAAACAATAAAAATGTGTACAATCAATTAAGAAGTTGAATTGAGAATTATATTCAATCAATGAATTGGGAATTATATTCAATCAATTTATCATATTAAATGAAATTACAATCAATACCATATTTCTAGTTCCAATTTGAATTCCGGAAACTCAGCAAATCATACCTAAAATATTACGATATAACTAAATTAAAGTTTCATATACGAAATTTATAAAAACATTCATGTTAGTGTTGTACAACATAATAAGTATTGGATTTTTTCCATAGACATTGTACTTTATTTTGTAAATATGATATGTATTTAAGGAAATTATTCGATTAAACATACCTGCAGGAGCCTTCCAATATGGTTTTTAAACTCAGACTTCATTATCTTTATTTGTAGTGTAACTATTAAAAAAATAAATATAAAATAATTTAGTTCAGGGCCTAAATAACGACTCGCCAACAGATAAAATAATAAAAGTTAATTCAAAAAATAAATATCAGTTGTTCGACTAAACTTACATTTGTTTACTCAAGTGTAACAAAGACCTGAAAGTTAATAGTTAACGTCTCTAATTATAAATATGGACATTTGGACCCGTTAATAGGTGTTTTATATTGAATCGGACAGTATAAGGGAAGGTATTATATGGCAGCTGGAAATGTGACCTTAAAGGAATCATATGTAAGTCGGCTTATAATGAACGTAACAATTTGTGGTAGTAATATTCTGGCATATTTTACTTTTAGAAGAATAATAAGCTATTATGTTTCTCAGGTGGATGCTGGATATAGGTACCAATTACGTGGGGAATAATGGTTTTTTTGTAAACAAACGATCAGCAATGTTCATGTTACTGTTAATGTTAATGATGATATCTTAATATTAATTCTTAATATGATAATATATCTATTTATTTGTATCCTTATTAGTATTTTATATATCATGTTTTATCAATCATACATGTAGTGGGAATACAAAACTACTAAACACGTAGAGTAACATTCTCACGCATGTCATATACATATGGTTTAAATAACATTTAATTTATTAAAATAATATAAAAGTTTGAAATTCATAAAGAAAACCAAAGTTAAAATATAAGATAAAATTCAAAGGCAAAAAACATGCCGTAATTGTCTTATAACTAATAACTCTCTTAAAACTACTCGGTAGGCTTAACGTAGGGTACAACCCTCACAACACTCAAAACCTGATCATTTTCATCAAAGGAAAAGTGAACCTGGTCACGGACGTTAATCCGAGCGGCTTTCATGAACTTCTTCCAAGAGGTTAAAGCGTATCGAAAAGCAGTCTTGCCTTTTCTTTCACGCCTTTCACGTCTGGTCCCGTTTGTAATCTGGATTGGCGGATCAAGATGCAAAAATCTAACGGTCAAATCCTTTAAACCTTCATGAAGTCTAGCCATGCGTGAAACAGGATCAGGAATCCTCTGTATTGTTGTAAATAACAAAAAAGAATGTTTATTAAGTAAAAATTGGATACAATTTGTGTTTTACCTGTATGTAAAAATGAATTTAAAACTTACAAAATGATCTTCACCAGCCATACGGACAAACTTTCTTACACCAGAATGTATTTCTTCGTAATTTTCATTTTCAACATCAACTGGAGCAACTTCAGCCTGCAAAATAGATGTATAACAGAAATTAAATTAACAGGTCAAAAAGATTTAATTATGTACGAATATGAAACATACCTCATCGATCTCTACATCCGATAAATCCATTTGAAGACCGTTTTTCCCAAATATTTTTAAATGGAAAAAGTTACCAAAAGATTTTGTAAAAAACATAAAACAACCATCTTTCAACTCTAATTGACTAACAATTACGTCAATACCAACAGAAAAACCTACTTTCCCGTCAATTGTCTCAATGAGAACGTTAAACGTGTTGTTGTCTGTAGTTACAGTAGAGACTATATCATTTGACGAATAATCATAGTGTTTTGGCAGGATACATTCAGGAATGACCTGTGGGAATGATAAAAAGAAATTAGCAAATAAGTAAATTTAACATATGTATAACTAATCTAATACATCAATACAATATTTAATTAAAAATATATATATAAGTAATCGTACATAAAATTGAGTTGATGGAGGGAGCAGATACGTCCAAAAAGTGGTATGACTAACACCATCAACGAAAGCTGTTAACTTAAACGTAGTACAATCTACGGGATTAAATAGTACCAAACACCCAATGGTTAGTCGTAAATGTTCAACCACATTGGACCAACCGTGGAAAAAGAATATCTTTCCTTTAGCAGCGCTTAATCCAACATTAAATTGTCGGCCATCATCAGTGTGTATAACAACATTCGTAGGACATTTATACACACCCCATAGTTCCGATGCAGCGTCATCTGGAATACACTGTAATAACAAAAGAAAATAATTTATAAATAAAAAAAAACTTTAACAATTTATATAAAGTACAACAAACTGTACTTCATGAACAGATAAAGAAAAATATAACTTATGTAATAGTTTGTAATTTACCATAATAAATTCGTCTGCTTTATTCATGTGCCTACAAAAGCAGGGTCCTCGGAAACTGATTTAACGATTGAAATGTTAATCAAGTGTAAAACGTTAAGGTTAACATGAGAAATAAAAAATGATACCAAAAGACAAATTATATGAATGAATTACCTAGATGAAGTATCAGCCATACAAAATACCTATTATAAGAGGTTACATACACATAGCACGTCAGATTAATAATTTAAAAAAATAAAACCTTTACCAAACATAATAATACAGGACAGGTATACCAAATGATTTACAACGACAAATTACAAACAAACCTCATCTGATAAATTAATATGAAATCATTATAATTCACAAACATGTTGTCAATATACATTTTTTTGTGAAAATATACAAAACAGTTTCAATCAAATCGTAAGGCAATATGAGCAATGTTCAGAAATAAGTTATGTGTAGAAATTCTTTAGTTACTAACGACAAATCCTTGAATAATTCTTATAATCTAAAATCCTTACAACATACATCAATGATTATGTAGGCTGACGATTAAAACAAATAGAGTCAATGTACTTTTATAAAAACATTACATCAATAAAAATTAGAATCAATAATATGCAGTTCTTAATTGAACGTTAAGTATAACTAAAAATCGTCTGGATCGGAATAACAAATTAACAAATAAGTTCTAAAATGATTTACAGCATCATAATTCCGAGAATCTTCAATGTATGGACAGAAACATATGTCATTTTAAGATCAGATAAAGCCCTAAAAATTTAAGCACTAAAAAACCTTACAGGTTTGCATATTTAGGAAATATCCATATGCACATCTATGATATTCGTAGACAATCAACACAAAATTGGATATTAAATCAAAACACAAATTCAAAATAAACCCTAATTTTTGTTACAATTTAGGAATATTTTGGAAAGATCCATATGAATATTTATGATATTCGGAAAAACCCTAAATTTTGTTAAAAATGAAGAACATGGGAATCAAATATTAACAAATAAGTACTACAATTTTATACAACATCAAAATCATAAATTCATTAATCTCAAAATCGACACTAACATATGTGACATATAGATCAGGAAAAGACATAAACTTGTAAACCACCTAAAATTCTTACAATTTAGGAATATTTAGGAAAGATCCATATGAATATTTATGATATTCGGAAAAACCCTAAATTTTGTTAAAATTTAAGAACATGGGAATCAAATATTAACAAATAAGTACTACAATTTTATACAACATCAAAATCATAAATTCATGAATCTCAAAATCGACACTAACATATGTGACATATAGATCAGGAAAAGACATAAACTTGTAAACCACCTAAAATTCTTACAGATTTGAATATCTATAAAACATCCATATGATTACATATGATTATTCTGAGATTCTGAGACTATCAACACAAAATCGGATATTGAATAACAAAATCATCTAATTCAAAATAAAACCCTAAAAATTGTTGCAACATTAAGTGAATCGTACCTTGAATCAGGGTTCACAGATCGTTTGAATGCCAAGTAGATATGAACAAATAGATACGATTGAGAATTCGTCTGCCGTAATAATCGAAGAGAAGTAATCCCAGAAAACAGATGGATATATAGATCTAGGGCTTGTGCGATGAAAAACAACTAAACTTGGGAACCGAAACATATTTTGGAAGATGATATCAAAAAATTATGGAAAGTTGAAAAATCTTTATGAGCATTAAAAGCTAAATACAGAGGCGGTAGAGAAGAAGAGGAACTCAATGGATGTGTTGCCGCTCAAAAGCTAATTGTGAAGATTATTCAGATGACAGGTGGCACAAATAGGTTTAAGATTATGCCAAGTGGCACTAAAATGTTTTGTTTTAATATATATAATAGATAAGAATATCCATCCTTGCAGTTTTCTTTTAATGGCCCTTGCCGTATTTATATTTAAAGTGTAATTTTTGTTCTTAGGCTACCCCTTGTGGGTTCACTAAGAAGCGGTTAACGGGGTCACGTTACCTGTTAACGGATGGAACATCATGCCCGCTCTTTTAATGGGGCTCCGTTAATGGGTGATTTTGTGAATCTATGTGATGATGGGGGTAGCTCAAGCCTCAATAAATGACTAAAAATACATAATAGCTTGAAGGGTTAAAAGGTTCAAATGTTTAAAGCCCGGGAACTAAGGTGAACAACACGTGTACAATAATCAGTCACTTCACTGATTACTTAGACAACTCTCTCACAGCCGCAAAAGCAAAGCATGTGCACAGGGTGTCCTCTTTTATCCGCAGGTCCAAACGCTTCAACCCCTAAAAGGGTAAGTCATCCACTGCAAGCAGGATCTAGTCAAAGGTTTCTCCTTTGAGAAACCTCTTTCCCTATAAATGACACTTCATTGAATACATTTTAAACATTCTGGATCAGCTCAGATCTCCTCGGATCTCTGATCTTCCTTCTTGTCCCTCTTGTCCCTCGAGAACTTGTTTCATACAAGTTTCTCTTCTTCACTTCAACACACACAATTTACTTGCTCTTATATCCAAGGCTAAATATCCTTCAGCTGAGGTTCTTAAGCAAATCACAAACATAACTAGTGAACCTCTCTCCACGTCTTGCAAACGTTGGGGGACCCCACGACCTGCGTTAGGCAAACCTCAACCCTTGAAGCCTTTTGCCAAACCAGTCTGATCACTACCCTAGGTCTCATTCTCGTTGTAACAACAAGTTGGCGCCCACCGCGGGGCTACGCTAGTCATATCTCTCAAAAGAAGACCAGTAGTGTAGCTCCATTCTTCCTGAAATCGTCATGTCTGAAGGAGAATCTCCGGGAGAGGTAAACCAAGTCCCACGTACCTCTACCCCTAGCACTAGCCAAACTCATGTGGCTATACCGACCTCCTTCTCAACACCGGGGAGCACTCCAACTGGAGCAACATACCCCGAGTTTCTCACTTTCTAAACAACGACCCCGTCTCATTCAGGAGTTCCATCTCCTAATGCCGGTGCCTCTAACACCCCCTCACATATTGACCTTACCCCTGAAGGGGTCGCTAATAACTTCTTAGAGTTGAGGTCTCTCCTTAACCAATATGTGAGTAGGGAAAGAGACAAAGGGGTGAGGATTCGGCTGGATTATGACGAGCCAGAGCCATCGTTATCTCCTGGACCTCCTGTTCTTCCTTTTACAAGCTCACAACCAACAGTGTCCAGGAATGAAGCTGGTCCCAGCCATCTTCCTTCAAATCCCAGTCCATATACTTACACGAGGCCAGATCCAACATCTTTTCCTCTATTTTCTTCTCAGCCAGTTGCAACCGGTGCTCCATTGGGGCACGAGCTAACTTTAGATCAGCTGTTACAATCTTCTGTTGCAAGCCTTCCACCTCCAGTAACAACTACATGGGAGCAAGCTTTGTCTGTTCTCCCTTTGGCACAAAGTGCCTTCATGAGTATTCCCTTAGGAGTAAGCTGTGCAACTGCACCCGGAAGCCTTCAAGCCGTCATGAGTACTCCCTTTGGCACAATATGCCTTCCTCCTATGACGTTATCATAGGAAGGCCAGGTCAAAGTGAATTTAGCATGGTTGTCTCTGTCGGCCAAGGCATTGTCAAGTTCCCCACCAAAAAAGGAATAGCAACCCTTCATCCAACCTCTGAAGCCTTCATGGTTGAAGGAGAAAGCTCAGGAAAAAACGAAAGTGAAGAGCAAGGTTGGGCCATTAACCCTAAGTATCCTGAACAAAGGATAAGGGTTAACACCAACCTCACTCAGGAAACTCTTTCATACCTCAAGAAATTGCTAGTCCATAACATGGACATCTTTGCATGGTGTCCTGGTGACATGACCGACATCCCTAGGGATGTCGCCAACCATGAACTCAAAATCCCACCAAATGTGAAGCCCATTGTCCAACAAAAAAGGAGCCTTGCCCCTGATCGAAGCAAAGCTGCATGCAAAGAGGTTGAAGGATTGGTACAAGCTGGCATACTCCAAGAAGTAAAGTACCACTCTTGGATAGCCAACCATGTTATGGTTAAGAAGCCCGATGGATCATGGAGAATGTGTATCGATTTCAAAGACCTGAATAAGGCTTGCCCAAAGGATTATTATCCCCTGCCTGAAATCGATCTCAATGTAGACTCGCTTACAGGGTCCCATTCAAGTGCTTCCTTGATGCATATAAAGGCTACCACCAAATCCAAATGAAGAAAGAAGATGAGGAAAAAACGACCTTCCATACCGACAAAGGTATCTTTTGTTACCAAAAGATGCCTTTTGGCTTAAAAATGCAGGTGCTACTTATCAACGGTTGGTTGACAAAGCATTTGTTGAGCAAATTGGAAGGAACATGGAAGCTTATGAGGATGACCTGGTGATTAAAAGCAAGACAGAGGGTCAAATGCTTGATGACATTCAAGAGACGTTCTGAAACCTTAGAAAGATAAACATGAAGCTAAACCCGGTAAAATGCTCATTCGGGTTCGAAGAAGGCAAGTTCCTGGGACATATTGTTGGCAAACAAAGCATAAAGGCCAATCCTAACAAGGTAAAAGCCATTTTGGAAACAAAGTCCCCTCAAAGCAAAAAAGAGGTTGAAAGCTTGAACGGTAAGTTGGCAGCCTTGAAGCGTTTCACATCTAAGCTGGCAGAAAGGTCCCTTCCTTTTTTCAAAACCCTTCAAGGGTGCACAAACAAGAGGGACTTCAAGTGGACAGAAGAGGCGGAGGAAGCCTTTAACCAAATGAAGCAGCACCTGGCTTCATTACCAAACATTGCAGCACCAGAAACAGGAAGTTGATCTCTGTCTATCTATCAATCGCCGAAGAAGCAATCAGTGCAGTCCTAACCATCGAAAGAAACAAGGCTCAGGTACCTGTTTACTTCTTCAGTAAGACGTTAAAATTGGCAGAGACCAAGTACCCCACACTTGAAAAACTTGCTTTTGCACTAGTCAAGACAACCAGAAGGCTTCGGAGATACTTTCAAGCACATCCCATACAAGTGGTCACGGACCAACCAATCAAAAATGTGCTTGAAAAACCCGAAACTTCTGGACGTTTAGCCAAATGGGCTGTGGAACTAGGTGAACACAATATCACCCATGTCCCAAGAAAAGCTGTAAAAGCTCAAATCTTGGCCGACTTCATTTTGGAAATACCCAAAGAAACAATAACGGAAGTCAATACAGCCTCTACTGAACCCTCCAACCCTCATACCTGGAAGCTCTTTACCGATGGAGCTTCCAGCATTGAAGTGTCAGGGGCAGGGCTAGTTCTAATTGATCCAAATGAATTGGAGTTCACGTATGCTCCTCGCCTTGAATTCAGACTACAAACAACGAAGCTGAGTATGAAGCATTGATTGTTGGGCTCAAGCTTGCAAGGAAAATGGGTGTCAAAAAACTTCAAGTCTTCACAGACTCATTACTTGTTTCAAACCAAGTAAGTGACAACTACATGGCGAAAGAACCAAACATGAAGAAATACTGTGAAAAAGCTAAAGAACTCATAAATTCATTCGAATCATGCACAATCAAACAAGTCCCAAGATCACAAAACAAAAAGACTGATGCTCTAAGCAAACTTGCTTCATTGACCTTTACCCATCTCACAAAAAAGGTATTGGTTGAAGTGTTGAAGTAATCATCTCTCCAAGAGCTAGAAGTGCAAGATGTCATCACCGAGGAAGGCACAAATTGGATGACCCCGTTGATCAAATTCCTCACAAATGGTGAACTACCAAAGGATCAAGTGGAAGCTGAAAGGGTTCGAATAAACTCAAGACAATATGTGTTGCAAGAAAATATCCTATACAAAAAAGGGTACCTTGCACCATTGCTTCGTTGTGTTGGCCCGGAACAAAGTCAATACTTGATCAAGGAAGTTCATGAAGGAATTTGTGGAGCTCATTTCGGCCCAAGATCAGTAGTCTCAAAGTTGATGAACCTTGGATACCTCTGGCCAACCATGCATCGAGACGCAAGCGAGCAATTGAAAAAGTGTGAAGCCTGTCAAATACATGCTCTAGTGCCAAAAATCCCAAAGCATGATTTGATTCCTAACTCATCTGCTTGGCCATTCCACAAATGGGGAATGGAAATCGTTGGACCGTTCCCCCCGGCCAAAGGAGGAGTCAAGTTCCTCCTAGTAGCGGTTGACTAATTCACCAAATGGCCGGAAGTGAAGCCATTGGCAAAGAAAACAGGAAAACAAATCATCGATTTCGTGTGGGAAGCATCATTTGCAGATTTGGGTTACCGGAGGTATTAGTCACGGACAATGGTAAACAGTTTGCTGAGAAGCCTTTCAGCATATGGTGCAAAGAGTTCCGAATAACACAAGTCTTCAGCTTAGTAGCCTACCCTCAGTCCAATGGCCAGTTTGAAAGAACAAATCGAAGCATTGTTGAGGGCATCAAAGCACGATTGGGAAAACATGACACCAATTGTCTTGAAGAACTCCCAAACGTGTTATGGGCAATAAGAACCACCGAAAAAACAAGCCACAAGAAAACACCTTATAGCTTGATGTTCGGATCCGAAGTCGTAATCCCAGTAGAAATAGGAGTTGCAACAATGTCACACCCCGATTTCCACGTGTCACCGGTGGGCCCGGTGTGGGGTACAGTGACGTAGTTGGCATCGTCATAGACAATCAACACAATATAATAATGCACAGCGGAAGCAGAATAGAAACATTTCAACTTTTAAATAAAGTGTAATAATAATTATCACAGTAGTTGAAATGGATCCACAGGCGGATCAAATAAAAGTAGAAATAAATAGTTCAACAGATAATTGTCGTCCGAGTTTGCGAGACTATAGTGGACGCTCTTAGGAAACAACCAGCCTATTCCGTATAGTACCTGCACTTAACCTTTTGGGAAAAATACGTCAGTTTACACTGGTAAATACAAATCGACTGACTCATTTTGAAAATGATTGAAAATTTATTTAAATGCACAAGGCATAAATATTTTTATTAACTTGGGATAATTATATAATATAAACTTGTGAACGATTTACATGCACTCATATCTCTGGTGGCCCGGGATCTACTGTCCGGGCTAGAGATTTAATTGACACACCACATTAAAGAGTTATACACGACGGGTGTACGCCTACACCCCGTGCTCTGGTCGTGGCCATCTCGTAAGATAATGCCAAGGATATCCGGGACACGGTCAATAACCCCCAAAGCCTTTAAGTAAGACAAGACTGTTTAAACGAAATCACACAAGCTATTCAAGACTGTACACCCATAGGGCGCAGGACTTGTGTGCCCGATCAAGCGGTATTTTAAATACCGTACCCCAAGCCCGTATAGGGAAATAAGTCAAAATGTATTTACCTGAGCAAGTATAAGTCACAAACGATAAGTTTTGGTAGCTTTTACCGGGCCTCCTAATCTGGAACAAAGGTTTATAATTAACCTA
>NC_035448.2:202115043-202132543 GCF_002127325.2 Helianthus annuus | reverse complement strand
CATGTTTGGGATAAGTGACCTTGCCAATGTCACGTCTTCTAAGAAGAAGAAGGCTCCTGCTGTCAGTCCTTCAGCATCCGCTCCCAAAGCGTCTATCCGGGGCAAGGGAAAAAAGAGGAAAACCTCTGAAGATCTCCAAGGATTTCCCCTCCTCCGTCAGCAATTCCTTGATTATGTGAATGAGGTAAGGATCACTGCCCCTGTTGGTCATCCGTTTTGAATATCCTGTTTGTATGTCCTGTTTCTTTCGAGGATCACCCAGTTCTGTACTTACCTTATTCCCTTCTTTGCAGAAACTTGCCGAGATCGAGACATATCTAGGCCATGTTGAGGATCAAGAGAGCCAGATTGCCGACCTTCAACAAATGGGCGTGCTCAAGGATCTCAAGATAGCAGATCTTGAGAAGGAACTCCGGGCCATGAAGACTGAGGCTGCTCAAAGGTTGATTGATATGGATAATGAGAAGCAGGAGATCACCCAAGATGCCAAGGTCTCAGCGGCGATTGCTATGTACAAGATCCAACTTCAAATGGCTGAGGAGGCTCAGGATCCCACCTTTGACAAAAGCTCATGGGACGTTGAAGGTTGGAAGGCAAGGCTGGCGGACTTGGATGATGAGGAAGATGCTGAGGATGTCCCAAGGCTGGAGGGAGGTGATGCTGGCAAGGATCAAGGTGAAGATGCTGGTGGAGATGGAGCAGCGGAGAAGTAAGCTGCATGATTGGGCGATGATGGATATTGTTGACTAGGCCGGAGCCCAATTTTTTTAGGTTTTTTGGTAGTGGTTTGTGGTTGATGGTTTGTGAACAATTATGGTCTGTAACGTTAAACAATAGTTTCTTAGGGTTAAGGATCCTGGATCCTTTTAGACAATAGGTAGGATTACAAAAGGTGGAGGGATCCTCTGTTTGGGGGATGAAGCCTTTGTGATCCTGCCGCTTTTATTTTCCTGCAAAGATGCTAAGACCGCATAGACGATGGACTCCCTTTGCCAACCCATGTGGACGGGCCACGTTTTGCTGGTAGAAATGTGGGTTGGCAATTTTGACAATCTTTTGAAAGGGTTAATGATCCTTTTGTTTAATAATATAACTTAACTTTTCTGGCTTATCTTGTGTTGTTATCCTTCAATAATCCTCTTATTTCTCAATTGCTATATTTGTTAAAATAACGAGAGTTGAAAAGGTGTTTAATAAACTTAGGATATGATCCTAGATCAAATATCCTCATATTGAAATTATTCAAAGTATTTTAGTTCAAGGATCATAGGTTTGGTTGTCAAAGTATAAGGGTTGGTTAGGATAATGAATAATGAAATTAAAAATAGTTAAGGATCATACCTGAGGATCCAAGTTAGGATCCTAACCTTTAATCAGGATAACCATAAGTAAAAATCTTAATGAACAATGAGGATTAAGGATCCTTAATTGTTTAACTTCGAAAACCTGAAAAATGGAATATAACTTGGGACTAAGCCAATATAAAAGATAAGTTAGTAACTAGGGACAAGCCCAAAGGATAACTGAGAATGATCCCGGAGGATCACTGGGGACAAGCCCATAGGATAACTGAGAATGATCCCGGAGGATCACTGGGGACAAGCCCATAGGATAACTGAGAATGATCCCGGAGGATCACTGGGGACAAGCCCATAGGATAACTGAGAATGATCCCGGAGGATCACTGGGGACAAGCCCATAGGATAACTGGGGACAAGCCCAAAGGATCGTATGTAAACTGGAGTATGGCCCTTTCTGGCAACTATCCAAACTCAGTGACATGAAAATGTCAAAACCTTAGCTAACGTGAAAACGTTAGAAACCTTAGGAACGGATGTATGGTGCGTCCACCATTATACGTAGGATCCCAAGTATAGCCAGTACGATGAGGTCGCCAGCCCCGAAAATGGGTACTGATCCCAAAGACATGAACTATATCAGGATCATCGTGCGCTGCTGGCGGAAACTGGGGATAATCCCAAGGATAACTGAGGTTGGACCCAAGGATCTGTGGTGCTTTTGGAGATCTTTGACGATTTGCTGAAGATACCTGAACTATCATAACTCAAATGGTTTGTGAGTAGAGGATGAAGGATACATGATCCTTATCCTTAGGCGAAAAGTAAGAAAATGCAATAGTTTTAGGATAAGCATATTACCAGAGTAAAGATCACCGATATCTCCAGGATCCTTCAAGGATATTTCACATGCAAGAAGGATCATGTTCACATGAAATATTTCTTTAAGTGAACAGCATTCCAGGCTCTTGGTAACAAGTTTCCTTCCATGGTTAGCAACCTGTATGCCCCCTTTCCTGCTTCAGCTTCAATCAAGTAGGGACCTTCCCATTTTGGTGCTAGCTTCCCGTCAGCAGGATTGATAGTATTTTGAAATGCTTTTCTCAACACCATATCTCCAACTTGGAACTTCCTTATCCTGACATTCTTGTTGTAGGCACCAGCCATCCTTTGTTGGTAGCTTGCCATCCTTATTCTGGCTAGATCCCTGATTTCCTCAATAGTATCCAAATCCTGAGCTAGAATTGCAGCATTTTCTTCAGGATCACGAGCACTTGTTCTAGCAGTTGGGATCACCATTTCTGTTGGGATCACTGCTTCTGCCCCAAATACTAAAGAGAAAGGTGTTTGACCAGTGGCGTTTTTGGGAGTTGTCCTATCAGCCCATAGCACATAAGGCAATTCTTCTGCCCATTTCCCTTTCTTGGATCCTAGCTTTTTCTTCAGATTGTTGATGATGATCTTATTGGATGATTCTGCTTGACCATTGGCTTGTGGATGAACTGGTGTTGATGTTATCATCTTGATTCCCCAACTGTCACAAAAGTTAGTGGTTCTCCTTCCAATGAATTGAGAACCATTATCACATATAATTTCAGAGGGAATGCCAAATCTGGTTATAATGTTTCTTTTGATGAAGGATATGACTTCCTTTTCTCTGACTTGAGCGAAGGCTTCAGCTTCTATCCACTTGGAAAAATAGTCAGTCATGGCAAGCATAAATACTTTTCCACCAGGTGCTTTAGGGAGCTTGCCAACTATATCCATTCCCCATCTCATGAATGGCCAAGAGGATGGTATTGGGTGTAAGAATTCAGCTGGCTGATGGAGGATATTGCTATGTCTCTGGCAAGGATCACACTTCTTGGCATATTCTACAGCATCCCTTTTCATGGTTGGCCAGTAGTATCCTGTTCTAAGGATCCTCGAGAATAATGCCCTGCCCCCAGTGTGGTTTCCACAATCTCCTTCATGGAAGTCTCTCAATACTTCTTCGATTTCAGGATCCTCAATACATCTTAAATATGGTCCTGCAAGGGATCGTTTATATAGCATATTATTTAGGATTGTAAATTGAGATACCTTGATCCTGAAAGCTCTAGGATTTTCTCCCATTGGGATCTCTCCGTTTTGCAAGTATTTCATGATTGGTGGGATCCATGATCCTGAATAAGATCGAGCTTCTTCACTAGGGATTACTGCAGTATCCTCTTCTATTTCCATGGCTACTTGATTTTCAATAGCAGGAGCCAGGATATGGATGATAGGGATACTTATATCTTCTGGAATTTTTAAGGATGATCCTAGGTTGGCCAATGCATCAGCTTCCGTGTTATCCTCCCTTGGTACCTGTGTTAAGCTAAAAGAAACAAAAGAGAGTGCCAATTCTTTGACTATCTCTAAATATTTGGTTAGTTTTTCACCTTTAACAGCATAGGATCCATTAAAGTGATTGGTGATCAATAATGAATCTACATATACTTCGAGATACTTTACCCCCATATCCTTAGCAATTTGTAATCCAGCAATTAAGGCTTCATACTCAGCCTCATTGTTAGTTGCCTGGAACTCACAAGCTATGGAGTGGGGTATTATGTCCCCCTGTGGCGATTTTAGTAGGATCCCTAGCCCTGTGCCTTTGATATTTGAGGATCCGTCAGTGTGCAGGATCCAAGGATCCTTGGTCTCATCCAGCTGCTGGACCTCCAGTTCTGCTTCCTTTTGTAGATCACTACTGAAATCAGCCACAAAATCTGCTAGTGCTTGAGATTTAATGGCTGTTCTCGGTTCGTATCTTATATCATGGGCACTAAGCTTCACTGCCCACTTAGCCATTCTTCCTGACATATCCGGTTTCCTGAGGACATTCTTAATTGGAAAATTAGTTTTAACAACAATAGTATGGGTTTCAAAATAATGCCTTAACTTAGTGGATGCCATGATTAATGCAAGGATAAGTTTTTCGAGGTGTGAGTACCTGGATTCGGCATCAAGCAAACTTTTACTTACATAGTAGATAGGATATTGTGTACCTTCATGATCCTTGACGAGGACTGCACTTACAGCGGTTGAGGATACCGCTAGGTATAAGGATAACACATCTCCTTTCTCCGGTTTTGCTAATGCTGGTGCTGAAGACATATGTTCTTTAAGGGCTTGTAAAGCATTCTCATGCTTCTCAGTCCATTCGAACTTCTTATTCTTCCTTAGGATATCGTAGAATTCTCTGCATTTTTCTGAGGATTTCGATATGAATCTGTTCAAAGCTGCTATCCTGCCTGTCAGTCTTTGAACATCCTTGGCATTGGCAGGAGATTTAATATTTACTAATGCTTTGATTTGTTCCGGGCTTGCTTCAATGCCCCTCTGGGTTACCATGTATCCTAAAAACTTTCCTGCCTTAACACCAAAATGGCATTTCGAAGGATTTAGTTTCATGTTATAATTATCAAGGATATCGAATGCTTCTTCCAAGTCCCTTAGGTGATCCTCAGCTTTCTTTGACTTGACCACCATATCATCTATGTACACCTCCATAGTTTTTCCGATTTGATCCTTGAACATCATATTTACCAGCCTTTGATATGTTGCACCTGCATTTCTGTCACGACCCCCGACCCACCCTGGCCGGAATCGGGAGCCGCGAGCAGTCCCGTGGTACCGGTGATTATTTTTATTTTGAAAAACATTGCAGCGGAAATTTCATCAGGACCGTGAGTTAGGAAAAATATCAGAGTTTTAGAAACACCGGATTTTATTTATTAAATAGATGGGATAAACCCATGTTTTACAAAGGTAGCTTTTAATATAAAAACGATATTTCTTAATTTGATTTAATTAATGAAATAAGCCACTTCTTGAAGTCCTTCAGTGCTGGATCTAATCCTTACTCCAATCTACCGTAATTACCTGAAACGCGTTTTAAAAAGGTTTTGTCAGCGGGAAATACTGAGTGAATCATTCTGTTTTCTAAAACGACCCGTTAGTTATAATTTACAGTATTAAGAGTGATTACAATGTTTCTATCAACTAATTATCAAGAATGGGTATTTGTCACTCGATTCATTTCTGTGACTGTGGTCATACCACTATTGGGTCCCGTTGCCCAAATAGTGACGGTGTACTCACACAGAGTAGAAATAACTCACATAGAGTAATATTCACTCACATAGAGTGATAATAACAGTACTGTGCACAATACCCCACATACCAGCTGTAATTTGGTGATTACAAAGACTTAATCCCTGTAATTATAACCTTTGAAAATAATTTGAGGTATTGTAATACTTACTCACAAACTGTGAGAAAACAGTTTAAAAAGGAGAATGACTCACATTATAAACATGCAGATTCATACGGCCAAAGTTTAGTCTATAGATAAGCCTTGATATATTGCAGATTTATACAGGCAAAGCTTAGCCTATTGAAATAGCCTTGATTATACCTAGTTTAACACAATGCACACACAGACAGGTTGGTAACTAATACAGCAGTTACGACAATTCACGAGATTATACCTTCACAACGATTAATCAGTGCAATACTTGATAATTCAGTCGGATTCACAACGAATAACAGAGCATAGTCCGAATTCGAACAGCACTCTAATATTCAAGTCGAAATCACGACGAATAATCAAAGTACAAGCTTAATTGAGCAGCACCCGGACTATCGTTGGATAGTTATAATCGATCGGACGTTGAATCGTAATAGCGATCGAGTTATTACCCTGATTGCGGCAGCGTTTCGTGACCGTGTGTGTGTGATTATAGTATAACAGAATGGAATACGTATTCGTGTAAAACCTAAATCAAACCTCAACGATAGTTACGAGATTCGAACCTTAACGAACTTCACAAAGTGTAGTCTTATTCAGACAGTACTTTGGCATCCGTTTAACGAACTCACAAAGTATAGTACTTTGGATTCCGTTTAACGAACTCACAAAGTATAATACTTCGGATTCCGTTAGTTGGTTCCTGAATCGACCGAACAGAATATCGTATCGGTGATTATTGGTTAGAACACCAACGTATAGAGAGAAGAAGAGAAATGAGCAAAGAAAAATGAATCCTAAGCTTCCTATTTATAGTAAGCAGGCAAGCAAGCACCTCAACATCATTTCTGTCGATGTGGGATAGTGACGTGCTTGCTAGCTAGCTTGACGTGCTAGCTAGCTAGCTTAGTTATTTTATTTCAGCTGCTTAACTCGTTTTTCTTATATAACTTTTAAAATATAATGTTTTATAAAACGACGAATATGTCTTTAGAATGAGCATATTTTTATCTACGTTTTAACCTAAGTTTCATTAAAAACGGAGTAAGGGAAATAAAATAATATATTTAATTATTAATATTAAACGTTCTTATACGACCCCATATATATCTATTTTTAATAAACCTTACTTAGCTTAATTAATCTTGTTAGCTTAATTAATATTGATTAACTGATTAATTAATCATACTAAGTATTAATTTTAGCGAGAGTTGTTACATCCTCCCCACCTTAATAAAATCTCGTCCTCGAGATTTGGACTATGATATTTTCTTGGGTTATGTTTCTTCTTCTAATTAAGAGAAACAATGTATCGCGGAATGGAATCAACAGATATTTTGAGGGGTATGAATTTTAAAAATAGAAATGATTTATAGAAACAATTGGATTCAATATCCGAAATGAACTTACTTTGATCAATTAGGGGAGATTCTGAATTGATAAATATCTATTTGTGAATGTAAGTATGGAAAATGATTTGTCAATGATTATCCGAAAGTCAATATCGTTTACTTAAATGGTACTGGACAATAGAATTTAGTGTATCGTAATCTAAGTACATAATTGTACCAAGAATATGACAAATCAAACGAATGGCGTATGAATAGGGTTTAGCACAGGCTACTAATCTATTCGGACGCAACAAAGTGTTTGTAATGATTGAAAGAATTCAATAATGATGACCGAATAAATTCACCGTTTTTTGAAATTGAGAGTTTCAAGGAAGCGAATCTAGATATTTCAAAAGATGAAATGTTCAAACGAATGAGATGAAATGGTATAGTTTTTCAAGGTGATTGGGTTCAAGCCAAAAGATATATGATCTATAGATTCTTAAAATGAATGTGAAGAACTTTTTGGAATTAGTAAAATTCTTTGTCAGAGGAAAAACTTACCTTGATTGGTACCTAAGGAAGACTTAAGATTGACTGGTTCAAAATGAAATGAAAACATGAAAATGTTTTGTCAAATATTAACTTATGATATAAGAAAATCAATGTGCTGAAATGGGTGATTTGTAAGAATACACGAAAAGCCAATAAAGTTAGTGTATTTTTGTCTTATAATTGTATTCAGATGATTTTAATCAAAATGTTTGATTAAAGATAGGTGATATTTTGATTTATTAAAATCCTTTTTCCTTTTTATGTTATCATAAGGTAGAATAATAAATAAATATAGATAGGTTTAAATATTAAAACCCGTGGTAACTTTGACAAAATAATGATATAGGTTTACCCAATATTCTAGAACTTATGCTTATTATTTTTAAAATCAAGTGTGCTTAACTATAAGATTATGGTATTTTAAATCATAAAAGTAGAATAATAAATGTTTATTTTAATATCAAGCATACTTAAGTATTGGCTTGCGTAAATAACATTTGATATTTTAATATAAAAGAATATTTCTATAAGTATTTAATGTTTGTGAAATATTAATCAAGATGAACATTTATTTATAATATGTCTTGTTTATGATTATTTAGATAATTCTATTCGCCCCTTTTAATTGTTTTATGAAAATATGTCTTCTCTTTACAGTACAAAGTATATATATTTCTATATATATAATATAAAAATATTTTTATATATAATTGAAATTTACTAAATAAGTATGATGACTTAATTAACTAGTCATTATCACGGCGGATATTGGTTAGTGCTGCCTTGTTTAAGCATAGGTGGCCAGTCCATGCCTAACTAAGGCTAGGCTATTCAATACATGCCCTTGATAATAACTCTAGTATCTAAAAATAATACTAGCACTATTACTATTAATATATTATTACTAATAATAAAACTAATATTAATTGCCAATAATAAATGCATAAACTTAAATGAGAATATACTTCAAACAAAATTTTATACGTAAAAATATAAATTTTTTACCTTAATGGTTTTAACAAAAATTTTAAATGTAGGAATACTATATTGTAAGTTTCTATATATAATTAAGTTTATATAATGTTTTTCGATCAATGATGATAAGGTAAGAAATATCACGAAAGGCTCGATTTAGGTTGTAAGGACTAAGGAATTAGGACATGAAATGGTGGATCATTATCTTAGCGCACAATTGTGTTAAGATTGCTTTCATAAAATAAATCAATAAAGCGGATTCAATATAAATAAATAAATAATTAAATCCTAGATTAGCGCAATCTTCAAATTTGTGAAAATGTCATCATAAAGGGATCGTGATCAAAGAAATGATTTGATGAATTCGAAGACTAAACAAGCATGTTATGGTTCAAGAGAATTGAAGTGCTTGTTGGGACTATTTTGAATATGATGGTTTCAATCCATCATATGGGACTTCGAATTGATTACGTATTGAGAGCAAGTTAACTGGGTTTGGATAAAACGAGTTTTAATAAGGAAGTTCGGACATGATCACAACAGAAACCATGTATAACCTTCAAAAAGAAAATCGAGTTTTTCAAAAAAAATTTATCGATCAAATATCAAAGAGTAATCATTTTGCAAAACGCGGTTTACAATGCAAAGATCAAGTATAGCGAAATGATATTTGAGGTTGGATAAAACAATAATTTGGAATGAAGCCTTCCTAGGGTCTTATAACTCAAATGAACCACATGCGCAACAAATAGTGCATGTGTATCGTATGGATTTACCAAGAAACGAAATGGATCAATATTTGCTATTATGAAAGAATTCTTTATGGTATGATGACCATTAAAAGAACACGAAAGTCAACTTATTATAGGCAGAAGTCAGAATTGCTACGAAAGGAATATAAGAACTTTTATCTGGAATTTTGTGTGATACCCGTTGTTAAGTGCCATTATCAAGGAATGTCGAATGAAATGAAATGAAATAGGGAATTTGCAAAACTATATGACTTCTTGTTAGACTATGGTTAGACTATGCACCGATGATTGTGAAATCTTGTTTCAACATACCTCAGCGAAATGTAGATCGTTTGTAGGATCACGTGGCAAAGTGCTTCGTTTTGATTAGTAGTTTTCTACTGACAGAATTAGTATTGGTGTCATCGTGCCCAATTTATAATTTTCAAAGTTCTTGCCTTGGAAAGTCGTGTGTGATATATTTCAACGTCTGTGGACGTATATTTTAAGTTTCATGTGTTTTCTTGTGCATTAGCACAACTTTATATGTTTCTTACTTGTGCATTGTAAATTTTTATACTTTCGATGATATCCCATCTTTAAAGGGTTCTCATTGTATGAGTTACGAGGTAAATGATCAAACAAAATAATGTTTGATATTGGAAAAGAGATTCCTGATAAAGAATTCTAGACACGGATGCTTGTGCTTTATTTCAATTTGTCAATCCTTATGGTTTTTTTTTTTTTTTTTTTTGGAATTTCCTTATAGATATACCTATCTATATAATCACATATTTCACATGCTGAAATAAACATACCATTTATCAGGTCAATGTATTTAACAGATTCATATTTCCAAGAACCACTCAGGTATTTGGTCATGATACTATTTAGGGAAATCTTGTCACTGATTTGACATATTATTTACCCCGTCTTATCCGGTTCGCGCCGGAGCGGTAATCTCAATATGTCCGGACAAGCTGGAGAGTCTGCTACTCTATACCCAGTTTTGCCGGAGAAAATTTTCTATTTCCCATAAATAGTATCTTTTCAAAAAGTGCCTCTTTTATTAGGGCTTTTATCCAGAATCGAGGAAATTTGTATTCCCATAACATATCTTATTCTAGACCAAATAATATCAATAAGCAAGAATAAATAGCAATTAAGTGCTATTGCCTGCTAACCGTCATACCAGTATCCATTATATTATACTTATATAAGTAATTTACCTTAAAGTTTATTTTAAGGCAAAATTCTTAAGTTCAAGTCTCAATACCATCCGGAGTGCTATCAGATAATATTAAGTTTCTAATTCTCCGTTTCACTTAGGTATTATTATAACACCTAATGGTGTAAACCAGTGGCTTAGCTTATACTAAGGCATCTTTTCTTATGTTCAAGTCTAACTGCTATCAGCTGTGCTACCATTTAATAGAAATCTCCTAACTCTTTTTATTTAAGCTTAAGTATTATTATCACAACACTTATAGGCTTAAAGCAGTGGCTCTGATACCACCTTCTGTCACGACCCCCGACCCACCCTGGCCGGAATCGGGAGCCGCGAGCAGTCCCGTGGTACCGGTGATTATTTTTATTTTGAAAAACATTGCAGCGGAAATTTCATCAGGACCGTGAGTTAGGAAAAATATCAGAGTTTTAGAAACACCGGATTTTATTTATTAAATAGATGGGATAAACCCATGTTTTACAAAGGTAGCTTTTAATATAAAAACGATATTTCTTAATTTGATTTAATTAATGAAATAAGCCACTTCTTGAAGTCCTTCAGTGCTGGATCTAATCCTTACTCCAATCTACCGTAATTACCTGAAACGCGTTTTAAAAAGGTTTTGTCAGCGGGAAATACTGAGTGAATCATTCTGTTTTCTAAAACGACCCGTTAGTTATAATTTACAGTATTAAGAGCGATTACAATGTTTCTATCAACTAATTATCAAGAATGGGTATTTGTCACTCGATTCATTTCTGTGACTGTGGTCATACCACTATTGGGTCCCGTTGCCCAAATAGTGACGGTGTACTCACACAGAGTAGAAATAACTCACATAGAGTAATATTCACTCACATAGAGTGATAATAACAGTACTGTGCACAATACCCCACATACCAGCTGTAATTTGGTGATTACAAAGACTTAATCCCTGTAATTATAACCTTTGAAAATAATTTGAGGTATTGTAATACTTACTCACAAACTGTGAGAAAACAGTTTAAAAAGGAGAATGACTCACATTATAAACATGCAGATTCATACGGCCAAAGTTTAGTCTATAGATAAGCCTTGATATATTGCAGATTTATACAGGCAAAGCTTAGCCTATTGAAATAGCCTTGATTATACCTAGTTTAACACAATGCACACACAGACAGGTTGGTAACTAATACAGCAGTTACGACAATTCACGAGATTATACCTTCACAACGATTAATCAGTGCAATACTTGATAATTCAGTCGGATTCACAACGAATAACAGAGCATAGTCCGAATTCGAACAGCACTCTAATATTCAAGTCGAAATCACGACGAATAATCAAAGTACAAGCTTAATTGAGCAGCACCCGGACTATCGTTGGATAGTTATAATCGATCGGACGTTGAATCGTAATAGCGATCGAGTTATTACCCTGATTGCGGCAGCGTTTCGTGACCGTGTGTGTGTGATTATAGTATAACAGAATGGAATACGTATTCGTGTAAAACCTAAATCAAACCTCAACGATAGTTACGAGATTCGAACCTTAACGAACTTCACAAAGTGTAGTCTTATTCAGACAGTACTTTGGCATCCGTTTAACGAACTCACAAAGTATAGTACTTTGGATTCCGTTTAACGAACTCACAAAGTATAATACTTCGGATTCCGTTAGTTGGTTCCTGAATCGACCGAACAGAATATCGTATCGGTGATTATTGGTTAGAACACCAACGTATAGAGAGAAGAAGAGAAATGAGCAAAGAAAAATGAATCCTAAGCTTCCTATTTATAGTAAGCAGGCAAGCAAGCACCTCAACATCATTTCTGTCGATGTGGGATAGTGACGTGCTTGCTAGCTAGCTTGACGTGCTAGCTAGCTAGCTTAGTTATTTTATTTCAGCTGCTTAACTCGTTTTTCTTGTATAACTTTTAAAATATAATGTTTTATAAAACGACGAATATGTCTTTAGAATGAGCATATTTTTATCTACGTTTTAACCTAAGTTTCATTAAAAACGGAGTAAGGGAAATAAAATAATATATTTAATTATTAATATTAAACGTTCTTATACGACCCCATATATATCTATTTTTAATAAACCTTACTTAGCTTAATTAATCTTGTTAGCTTAATTAATATTGATTAACTGATTAATTAATCATACTAAGTATTAATTTTAGCGAGAGTTGTTACAATTTCTTAGTCCAAAAGGCATGGCAATATAGCAATATAAACCGGTTGGGGTCATAAAGGCTGTATCCTCTTGGTCAGATGGTTCCATCTGGATTTGTTGGAATCCAGATGATGCATCCATATAGGTTAACAGTTCATGCCCCGCTGTTGCATCCACCATGGAGTCAATGTGGGGTAATGGGAAAGGATCCTTGGGACATGCCTTATTCAAATCAGTGAAATCGACACATACCCTCCACTTTCCGTTTTTCTTTTGGACAACAACCACATTGGCTAACCATTTTGGATACTTTACCTCTCTGATCATACCTGCTCGAAGTAGTCTCTCTACTTCTTCTTGGATAATGGCATTCCTTTCTGGTGCAAACTTCCTCCTTTTTTGATGGATTGGCTTGATAGACCTGTTAATGCCAAGTTTGTGAGTAATAATATCCTTGGATATACCTGTCATATCTTCATGTTTCCATGCAAAGGTAGATTTTCTTCTTTTGAGGAAGGATATCATGTCTTCTTTCATCTTGCCAAGGATCCCTGATCCGATATAGATTTTTGATTCAGGATCACTAGGATCCAAGAGGATTTCATCCACATCTTGTTCCCTTGCCTCCAAGACATTCCTCGGAGGATACTGTAATTGCTATTGCTCCCTTGGCTTCGAGGTTGGCTTCATGGATGAGGTATAGCAATCCTTAGCCTCTTGCTGATCACTGTCGATCTTGATTATCCCCCATGGGCTAGGGAGCTTCACACATTGATGGTAGGTAGATGGAACTGCTTTCATGTCATGTATCCAAGGCCTGCCAAGGATAACGTTGCAACAAGATAAACAGTCAATAACACAAAATTTTTGGTAATTATGTAATCCTTCCACGTAGATTGGGAGTTTGATGTCCCCCAGAGTTTTCTTCGTTTCCCCACTGAATCCTACAAGCACGGAGGATCTTGGTGTGATGTCTGATTCTGGGATTCCCATCTTCTTCAAGACATCAAGCTGGATAATGTTCACTGAGCTCCCTCCATCAATAAGGATCCTGCGGACAAAATGGTTAGAGATAAAGAGAGTGATAACTAAGCTATCATGGTGAGGATCCTGAACATTGACGCGATCATCCTCATCAAATGTTATCATCTTCCCTTCTGAGACGCTTGAGGTTCTAATAGGCCTTTCTCCATTATCCATTTTTGATTCTTTTGCATGTCTTTTGGCCGCTGAGAAGGATGTTCCACAAATGTCTGATCCTCCGGATATGAAGTTAATCACTTGTGCGTTTGCCGGAGGTGCTGGAGCCTTTTCAGGGATCCTTTCAGGATCCTGGGTTCTTTGCTTTTTTCTTCCCAGCAATTCTTTTAGATGCCCCTTGCTTAGCAGGTATCCAATTTCTTTTCTTAAGGCTATGCAATCTTCAGTTAGATGCCCGAAATCCTCATGGTATGCACACCATTTGGACTTGTCTTTAGTCCCGGACGGTTTATCATTCTTCCTGGGCCACCTAGCTTTTTCACCTAGATTCTGCATTGCAAGGATCAGTTCATGATTATCAACGGAAAAACAATATTCTGAGATTGGAGGATATTCTTCATCATCCTCTTCTTGGTCGACAACATGCACATTCTTGTTCTCGTTTCTATGGTAGGATTTGAACTTGTTGCCTTTGAAGGAGGATCCTTGCTTATCTTGTTTTGAGGATCCTACTTGTCTCTCCTGGATCCTCTTGTCATCCTCTAGCCGGATAAACCTGAGTGCTCGAGTTCTTACTTCATCTAAATTCCTGCAAGGTGTCATAACAAGATCATCATAGAATAATGAATCCTTAAGAAGTCCCATTTTGAAGGCTTCAACAGCCGTAGCCATATCCAAGTTGGGAATATCCAAGGATTCTTTACTAAATTTAGTTATATAATCCCTTAATGATTCGTTATTATTTTGAGTTATCCTGTACAAATCACTAGTTAATTTTTCAAATTTTCTACTACAAGAGAATTGGTTATTGAATAAATTAACTAAATTAGCAAATGAAGTAATAGAGTAAGGGGGAAGACTTAGCAGCCACTTAAGAGCTGATCCAGTTAGAGTGGATCCAAATCCTTTACATAGGCATGCTTCCTTCAACTTTTCTGGGATAGGATTGATTTCCATCCTTTCCCTGTATTGTGCTATATGCTCCTCTGGATCCGTTGTGCCATCATACAGCTTCATGGTAGGGATATGGAACCTTTTGGGCACCTCTGCATCACAAATTGGTGGTGCAAAGCGTGATACCTTGTGGCTTCCATCTGCAATCTCGGGGATAGGCTTGACTACCCCTGGAACACTTGAGATCATGTCCTTTAGTTTCTGTAATTCCCTGGCCATAGCGTGATTGGTACCTGTATCCTGCATGAATCCATGGTTAGTGGTAGGATAATTATTTAAAGTGTTACCTCCCATTGGGTTCAAGTTAGGGAATCCATATTGCTGGGATTCTGGAACAACGGAGGGACCAGTGGAAGCAATGGTCTGCATTGGAATGAAGTCCCCTTGATGGACATCTGGATTTCCTGTTTGTAAACTTCTTAAGGATCCTGGCATCGGGAAGGATCCTGGTGTCTGAGTAGATCCTGGAACAAAGGAGGATCCTTGAACCTGGGATGATCCTGGAACAAAGGAGGATCCTTGACCCTGGAATGATCCTGGAACAAAGGAGGATCCTTGAACCTGGGATAAGCCCGGAACGAAGTAGGATCCTTGAAATTGCTGTGCACCCGGATATACTCCTAAATTCATAAAGGATCCCATATACTGAGGATAGGATCCTGCTGGCTGAAAATACGAGCCCGATGTCTGAGTCATTGCTGCTGACTTGAGATGTGATCCTCTCGTCTCCCCTGTGATCTGTACGTCTGGGATCCCTGATGGCTGAGAGGTGACCATTGGAGTCTCAAAACTCAAGGATTTTGGCATCAGTGGGGAATGATCCTCTGCCGCTTTCTTTTGTCTTTTGAGATCTCCAATCTCCCTGAGGATCCTGTCATTAGTTTCATCCTGCCGCTGCATACGATCCTTCATCTGCAAAATTAAAGCAAACACATCACTAGTACTGGGAGTAGAAGAATTCATAGCAGAAGAAGATGGAGGTTTAGAGAAAGAAGGGGTTGGTCTCTTCTCAGCATTTCTCTGGGATCCTGCCGGTGGGGGAGGTAGAGTGGTTTGTGCTGAGGTGACTGCAGACATCGCCGTGGAGGTGTTCTTCAATGATGAAGCTATGTAACTCTTTGAAATGATTTCGAACAAAAGATTTTCTTTATGAATGAAGCACCAATTGCCCCACGGTGGGCGCCAAACTGTTTTGGTCAAAAATCACACAAAGATAATGTAACCAAACTTTATGTAAACGGGGTATGATGCTTGGTTAGCTATGAAAGTAAAGGATCACTTCTGTGATAAAGATACAAAGACACAATGATTTATACGAGGAAAAAGCCCTTGATCAATGTATGATCTCCGGCATAAAAAACCTCGGGTGATGGCAACTACCGATCACCAACTTTAATATAATAAAAATGTAGTTACAACTTCGGATGATAATGAGCTGAGTACAAGGATCACTGAGTGTCTAAGTGTTGAGAGTTGTGTCGTATGTTGTGTGTGTTCTTCCGAATGAGGAAGATGGGTATTTATACATGTGTAGGTAACTTATTTTAGGTAGATAGACCACTAATCAGCTCATTACCCCTTTAGAAATAAAGATAATCTAGCCTAAATTGCTGCCCATTAATCAAGCTAAGTTTCCATATCCGGTACAACGTCTATCTCCAATTTAGCTCTTGCCATATTTGTGAAAACGCGTCCCTGGATCATGATGTGTAGGGCATATCCTGCTAGGTGTTCCTGCAAAACAATTTTGTAACAAGTGGAAGTGACCGTTAGTGTAAGGATCACCATATCGTCCCATGATCCTGATCCTGAAGTCTGGCTGAGGATCACTATCTGCCAAAGAAACAAGGATCACTGGTCAGGATCACATATAAGGATCATTTATAGTAAAATCCAGCCCCAACACTAACCATTTTGGATACTTTACCTCTCTGATCATACCTGCTCGAAGTAGTCTCTCTACTTCTTCTTGGATAATGGCATTCCTTTCTGGTGCAAACTTCCTCCTTTTTTGATGGATTGGCTTGATAGACCTGTCAATGCCAAGTTTGTGAGTAATAATATCCTTAGATATACCTGTCATATCTTCATGTTTCCAAGCAAAGGTAGATTTTCTTCTTTTGAGGAAGGATATCATGTCTTCTTTCATCTTGCCAAGGATCCCTGATCCGATATAGATTTTTGATTCAGGATCACTAGGATCCAAGAGGATTTCATCTACATCTTGTTCCCTTGCCTCCAAGACATTCCTCGGAGGATACTGTAATTGCTATTGCTCCCTTGGCTTCGAGGTTGGCTTCATGGATGAGGTATAGCAATCCTTAGCCTCTTGCTGATCACTGTCGATCTTGATTATCCCCCATGGGCTAGGGAGCTTCACACATTGATGGTAGGTAGATGGAACTGCTTTCATGTCATGTATCCAGGGCCTGCCAAGGATAACGTTGCAACAAGACAAACAGTCAATAACACAAAATTTTTGGTAATTATGTAATCCTTCCACGTAGATTGGGAGTTTGATGTCCCCCAGAGTTTTCTTCGTTTCTCCACTGAATCCTACAAGCACGGAGGATCTTGGGATGATGTCTGATTCTGGGATTCCCATCTTCTTCAAGACATCAAGCTGGATAATGTTCACTGAGCTCCCTCCGTCAATAAGGATCCTGCGGACAAAATGGTTAGAGATAAAGAGAGTGATAACTAGGCTATCATGGTGAGGATCCTGAACATTAACGCGATCATCCTCATCAAATGTTATCATCTTCCCTTCCGAGACACTTGAGGTTCT